>NC_029794.2:80066297-80070307 GCF_000816755.2 Arachis ipaensis
CATTGTTAACCATTTGCACTTATTCAAATAACTTGGTGGGCATTCTAAATTAAAAATGTTAAATCCCCTACCTCAGTTAGTCGAAATTGCAGAGTCTAAACGCCACAACTAAGTATTTCGAAGCCACCTGCAGCAGCGGCAATTTTAGCATCTCCGATTGACGGCAGCAGCACTCTGTCAGGTTCTGACATCCGTTCTGTCCCCTTGGCAGGAAACACAGTGTTCTTGGGCAGCTTCAATAACAATTTCCAGCACTCATTTTGTTTCCTGGGTAGCAACCATGGTGGTTTTGAGCAACTCCAGTGATGGTGGAAGGCCTCAGCGGCGGCCAAACAGCAAAGTTGGTTCCTACAGCAGTAGTGACAGTTGCAGTAGTACAAGGAATCCGCATTTGACGAACTCAAGGCAGAAACAGCTCATGACAGTGGACGTTGAATATGATTAGAATGGTAACAGGGCAGTAACAACTCACCCCGTTAGTGGTTCTAATTGCAGCAACTCCAAATCGACGCTGGCGGCGGCTTCCTTCGATGGTGACCAGGAAACACGATAGTGACGGCTTGGTGAGAAGTGGCAGCGGTGGAGCATGACGACAGCGGCGATGGCTTTGTGGTGAGGTTTTCCCTTCGCGCGCGCTCTCTCTGGTGGCGGCTGGGACGGTGGACTCCACCCACGACGACGACGACACTCTCTTCCACAAACCTTGGCGGCAGCGGTGATGGAAGGGCAGCGTTGCTTCCTCTTCTCCCTCGCGAACTCCTCTCTCTCCCTCTCCTCTGTTCGCAGTTCACGGTGGTGGCAGATCGGTGGTGCGACACGGAAGCTCCTGGTTCGCATTCCTCTCTGCGGCCTCCATGGAGCAGCGATGAGAGCGACGGCGGCGGTGCAAAAATGGCAGCGACGCATGGCTCGATGGCTGGGCACGGTAGCGGCAGCAGCTCCTCCCTCTTCTGTTTTTCTCTTGTTTTGTGTGTGTGTATATTGAGGAATGAAGCTGAAGGTGAACGAAGGGGGAACGGTGCTGGGGTGTGGGGTTAGTGGGTTAGGGTTTCTCAATTTGGAAAATTAGTGTTTCTGAGTTTGATTTGGGAATTAGGGTTAGAAATTGGGATTTTATAAAAGAATATGGATAGATATGAATAGATATTTTGATAAAATTAAAGGGTAGAGTAATTTTAAAATCAAATGTACTCTATTAAAAATATTTAGGAACATTACTTATCATCATATTGCTAAGTTCAATCAATCATTTCTAATTTAAAATATAAAATGAACATGTTAATTATATTTTGTAAAGTACAATTTAAATTCAAATATCAATTTTCTAGATTAAATCATACAAATCTCTATTATTTTTCTATCTCTGAAACTTTAATTTCAATTTATAAAATAATTAATTATAATAAAAATTGTACATAAACATTAATTGACTTAAACTTAAAGTATTTATAAATATCAATCTAATCATTTCTAATAAAATAATTTCTAGGAGTTCAAGTTAATAATATAATTCATTCAAAATAGAATTTATTTAAATTAAATTATACAATTATTCTAATTTTTCAATTATCAAACTTATAATTTCAATTATACCAAATATCCAATAAAGATTATATAAAAATTCTAATTAATTTAAACTTCAATTATCATGAAAATGTATTTAATTACCTTTAGTAAAATAATTTTCTTAAAATAAAGTTATCAACAAATATAATAAATCACAAATGACTAATTATTTGATTTTTAAAAACTAGGGTTGTTACGTTCTACCCACCTTAGAAAAATTTTCGCCCTCGAAAATTGCTAAAGTAAAATAAATTCAAACTATAATCAAAGAAAGCAGAATATATGGACAAAGTATAGGCATGAACAAAAATGAAGATTCAAGAAGAATCAGGTAAGCAAGTAGATTACAAGCAAGCAAAGGTATACAAGAATGACAAGGTACGGTTGGATAAAAATCAAACCACGTTCTGAGGAGAAATTTCAAACAAGAGAATTCTAATGAAAGCAACGAAGAAAAAGATGACACGAGTTCATGTGGCACGAATAAAGATTATACGTCAAAACGAAGCTAACTTTATAACTTCTAACGCTCCCAAACCCCGTGAGTCGCATTACCTATTCTTCTATTTCGTCTATGATAACCCATTAGTGTTGCCATGTACATAAATCATTAGTATTAAGTTGGCCAGACCTAATATCATGAAGTATGAAATGGTAAACTAACAGCGTTAATCATCAGACAGTCATGCATATAAAACTCAAACTCTTGTTACCAGAACAAGTCACAAAGCATGACAGACACTCAGAGTATGCAATGAAGCATAGTCAGTCCATTCCTAAGGCTCTAATAGGAACGAACTGCTCTGATACCATATTGTAACGACCCAACTTCCAATACGTCATGATCGTACCAAAAGTAAGGCGTTACTGACCTGTTTTCCTTATTAACTATTTACTATTAAGCATTTAGTTCGATATCGTGATTCAATTTTAGTAAAAATACCAGAAATCACAATAATCTCTCATCAAACAATTTATAATTCAATCTCACAAAATCAACAAATTCAACCAAAGTTCCAATCAAAAATCTCAATCATTCCAATCATAATTTCAGCCACACAACTCAACTAATTCAGTATAATCACATAGAGTCAGAACTTTTCAACAAATCCATTAAAATCAGTCATAGCATTAACCAAAGTTAACCTTGTCAAATTAATTGTTCACAACAGCATCTAATTCCAGTCACAGCTCAAAATGTTCACAACTAACTAACTAATTTCAAATGCATTTCAAGTCATTCATGACAATTAAGAAATTCTAAACCATTGTTAACCATTTGCACTTATTCAAATAACTTGGTGGGCATTCTAAATTAAAAACGTTAAATCCCCTACCTCAGTTAGTCGAAATTGCAGAGTCTAAACGCCACAACCAACTATTTCGAAGCCACCTGCAGCAGCGGCAATTTTAGCATCTCCGATTGACGGCAGCAGCACTCTGTCAGGTTCTGACATCCGTTCTGTCCCCTTGGCAGGAAACATAGTGTTCTTGGGCAGCTTCAATAACAATTTCTAACACTCATTTTGTTTCCTGGGTAGCAACGATGGTGGTTTTGAGCAACTCCAGTGATGGTGGAAGGCCTCAGCAGCGGCCAAACAGCAAAGTTGGTTCCTACAGCAGCAGTGACAGTTGAAGTAGTACAAGAAATCCGCATTTGACAAACTCAAGCCAGAAACAGCTCAAGACAGTGGATGTTGAATATGATTAGAATGGCAACAGGGTAGTAACAACTCACCCCCTTAGTAGTTCTAATTGCAGCAACTCCAAATCGACGCTGGCGGCGGCTTCCTTCGATGGTGACCAGGAAACACGATAGTGACGGCTTGGTGAGAAGTGGCAGCAGTGGAGCATGACGACAGCAGCGATGGCTTTGTGGTGAGGTTTTCCCTTCGCGCGCGCTCTCTCTGGTGGCAGCTGGGACGGTGGACTCCACCCACGATGACGGCGACACTCTCTTCCACAAACCTTGGCAGCAGCGGCGATGGAAGGGTAGCGTTGCTTCCTCTTCTCCCTCGTGAACTCCTCTCTCTCCCTCTCCTCTGTTCGCAGTTCACGGCAATGGCAGAAGCTTCATCAATGGCGACGCAGCAGCATGGTGACAGATCGGCGGCGCGACACAGAAGCTCCTGGTTCGCGTTCCTCTCTGCGGCCTCCACGGAGCAGCGATGTGAGCGACGGCGGCGGCGCAAAAATGGCAGCGACGCATGGCTCGAGGGCTGGGCACGGTAGCGGTAGCAGCTCCTCCATCTTTTGTTTCTCTCTTATTTTGTGTGTGTGTATATTGAGGAATGAAGCTGAAGGTGAACGAAGGGGGAAGGGTTAGTGGGTTAGGGTTTCTCAATTTGAGAAATTAGGGTTTCTGAGTTTGATTTGGGAATTTAGGAATTAGGGATTTTATAAAGTAATATGGATAGATATGAATAGATATTTTGATAAAATTG
>NC_029794.2:80071334-80098578 GCF_000816755.2 Arachis ipaensis
ATTATAAAATGAACAAGTTAATTATATTTTGTAAAGTACAATTTAAATTCAAATATTAATTTTCTAGATTAAATCATACAAATCTCTATTATTTTTCTATCTCTGAAACTTTAATTTCAATTTATAAAATAATTAATTATAATAAAAATTGTACATAAACATTAATTGACTTAAACTTAAAGTATTTATAAATATCAATCTAATCATTTCTAATAAAATAATTTCTAGGAGTTCAAGTTAATAACATAATTCATCCAAAATAGAATTTATTTAAATTAAATTATACAATTCTTCTTATTTTTCAATTATCAAAATTATAATTTCAATTATACCAAATATCTAATAAAGATTATATAAAAATTCTAATTAATTTAAACTTCAATTATCATGAAAATGTATTTAATTACCTTTAGTAAAATAATTTTGTTAAAAAAAAGTTATCAACAAATATAATAAATCACAAATGACTAATTATTTGATTTTCAAAAACTAGGGTTGTTACAAACCAAATGTCACTCAGCCTGCTAAGAAGTGATTTCTAACCTTAGACTTTCTAGAAATTCACATTTCTTAGCCCTCAAGTCAAGTTAAGCATGATTCCTAAGGAAGAACATCAAGAAAACACATGTTTAAGCATGTTTCCTTGAAACAAAATCAAAAAGGAGATGGTGCAGCCAACTCACGTTGATTCCAGCCTTGATAAGTCATATGATCATGTAGAGAAAGAAGAGAGGATCATTTTGGTTGGATTGGAATTTTGATTTGAGTTTCATTTCAGCAGAAATCAAGCTTTGAAGGTTTGGAACTAAGAACTTTTCTCTCTTTTTCTCTCTTGAAAATTTCGGCCACAAAGTGAAAATGAACCAGCCTTGGGGTTTTGAGGGTGTAAGGTGATGAGCGAGAAATTGTTGATAGTATAGAATTTCACACAAATGAATGAATTCTCGTTGCAAGTATAGTTCTACACCAACAAACAATTCTCACATAAAAAATTTGGTTTTCAAAAGTAACAAACCCCAAATAAGAATTAACCGAAGTATTTAAACTCTGAGTCATCTCAGAAGGAATTGCAACGAAGTGCTCAATTATTGGCTATGAAAATGCAAGAGGGTTTGATTTTATAGTTTGATAAGAAAAGTAACCAACAAGAAAGTAAATAATAAGAACTAATAAAATAAAAGAAAAGAACTCTTGGCTGGACATAGGTAATTGAGTTCACCATCCTTGTCTACAAACCAAATATTGATAATTATAAGGAACCAAGCTCATTAAGTTTACTTCTTTACTTGAAGTATATCAAATGGCTTAATCAACATCAACCCATAGGTCTTAACCTATCTACTGGGTTAGTGTGAATGGGTATCAAATTGACCACCAAGGGTTCTCAAATCACCAATTCAATGAGACCCAATGACTCAAGGTCACTCAATTCGCTTAGCCTAGGCCAAGAGTCAAGAAAACTACTCAAAAACAAGAGGAAACATTTTATCAAACACCTAGAATGCAAGAGAAGTAAACATCACCAAATGCAAGAAATTGAAGGAAACCCATAACTAGCATAAGCAAGAAATCATTAATAGCAACCAAGATCAACATAAAAGAAACATGGAAACATAAAATTTCATTAGAGGAAATCAAGATCTAACAATTGTTCTTTAACATAAAAGAGAGCAAAATAAGAAACTAACAAGAGAAACTAAGAAGATTAAGACAATGGAACACTAAAATATAAAGAGAATTGAAATCAAAATAAGAATTGAAAGATGAATTTGAGAGAGATTAACCTAAACTACCCGAAATTCTATAGAGAAGGGAGAGCTTCCCTCTCTAGAATTCTAACCTAAACCACGGTAAAAACTAAACTATGACTACTTGGTTCATTCCCCCTTCAATCCTTGGGTTCAATAGCATCAGAAATGAGTTGGATTGGGCCCAAAATGAGCTACAAATTGCCCCCAACGAGTTGCCCAAAATGGACCCACGCTGATCCATCGGCGCGTGCACGTCATGTGCGCGTACGAACCCCTATACGTCAGGAAACTATAGCAAACTTTATATCATTTCGAAGCCCCAGATGTTAGATTTCCAAAGCAACTGGAACCGCCTCATTTGGACCTCTGTAACTCAAGTTATGGTCGACTGAGTGCGAGGAGGTCAGGCTTGACAGCTTTGCAGTTCCTTCATTTCTTCATGAGTTCTCCAACTTTGCATGCTTTTCTCCTCACTTTTTTCCATCCAATATTTGCCTTATGAACCTGAAATCACTCAACAAACATATCAAGGCATCGAATGGAATTAAAGTGAGTTAAATTTAGCTATTTTAAGGCCTAAAAAGCATGTTTTCACTCTTAAGCACAAATCTAGGGAGAATTACAAAACCATGCTATTTCATTGAATTAATGTGAGAAAAGTTGATAAAATCCCCTAAATTAAGCACAAGATAAACCACAAAATCGGAGTTTATCAAATCTCCCCACACTTAAACCAAGCATGTCCTCATGCTAAGAATAAAGAAGTACAAGAAAAGGGGTATGAACATTTATTCAATGCAAAGAAACTATATAAACCTATCTACATGCATGCAACTAAATGCAAAATGCTTCTACCTACTTGGTTAAAAGCAAATCAATCTACAAGAACATATATAAGCAAGTAGGGCAAAGGTCATATGACGACTCACGACTCCTACCAATTCAAATATCAAAATGAAGTTCAAATAGACTTGCAAGAAGAAAGCTCATGAAAGCTGGGAACAAGGAATTGAGCATCGAACCCTCACCGGAAGTGTATCCGCTCTTGTCGCTCTAGTGTATAGGGTCGATCACTCAATTCTCTTCTAATCATGCTTTCCATGATTTATTTTTAATCTACCAATCAACAATTATTCAATGCATGCATACATTCATCATGAGGACTTGTTCATAGGTTGTAATGGGGCGAAGGTCAAGGTAGGATGCATATGGTCAAGTGAGCTTGAAATTTGAATCTTTGGTTAACCTAAGCTTTCACCAAACACATACAACAACCTATACAATTCTAATACACAAACTAGCTACCCATGATTCCCACTTTTTCACATACTCATGCATTCTCTTTAATTAACATTCCATATGCATTGATTTTTATTGAACTTTACTTTGGGACATTTTTGTCCCCTTTTTATTTCTTTTTCTCTTTTTTCTTTTTCTAAAGTATATACAAATGTATCAATGCATATGGTTTTACATATAGTGCATGAATATGTACCCAATTCCCAATATTTTTTAACAAAAATAGAAATTACACTTTTACCTCAACCAATGTCCAAAGTTTTCCATACCCAAATGATACACACCCTCACTAGCCTAAGCTAATCAAAGATCCAAATTAAGGGGTAGTGATGTGCTAACATTAAGAACAAAAGGGATTAAATAGGCTCAAAATTGGCTAACAATGGTTGATGAAAGGTAGGCTATTTGGGTAAGTGAGCTATATGAAATAATGGCCTCAATCATATAAATGCATGTATACATGGAATAATGAACATATAGAATCAAACAAATTAAGGATTACAATCATAGAAAGAGAACAATTCACACAAGAATAGGAGTAAGTGGTTATATGATGTAACCACGCAATTGGACTCAAAACTCAAATGCTTGTGTTCTTAGCTCAAAAACCATGTTCCAAAATAAATTCTTCAAGCAAGTTCAACAAAAATTTTTTTTTTCAAATTGGTAGGGTGCCCTAAAGATAGTTTCTTGGAAAATAAGTCATCACCCTAACCGAGTAGTCCTAAAATAAGAAGAAGTGGTAAAATATGTACAAATTCTAACTAGCATGCAACCTATCATGCAATGCAACAACTACTACAAAGAAAATTAAGAATTGGTGTTAAAAAAGCACATTGTTACCCATTGAGATCGGTCGGACGACCTCCCCACACTTAGAAATTTGCACCTTCTTCGGTGCATGCAAAGAAGAGCAATGTGGATGGGTTGCTACAATTGATGAGCTATTTCAAAAGGTTGTGTGGATGAACTTGTTTGTTGCTCCATTTGAAGCTAATTCTTTTCCTTCTTTTGGTGGCCAACCTAAAAGGAAAGAGAAAGAAGGATAATTAAGCCTATAACAAAGATACCAAAGCAAATAAAATATAGGCAGGGGCTAATGCCAAATAAAAGTATGGTTCTCAAATACATGGTAGCTACAACATGTGAGTGAGAAAACAATATAAGCTAAGGCATATTAACTAACACTTGGTGCAAGAGTAAAGTCAAAGTATGAAGAGCACTCAAAAGCATCATGTTCGACTAGAAAGAGTGGGCCATGAAAGACATGCAAGTTCATATCAATGCACAAAGAATATAAGAGTCATACAAGATTAAGCATTGATTTAAAAGTTTCATCACCCAACAATATCAAACAAGTCAAGAAGCACCAAGATTAATCAAGAAATTCTCAACAATTGAGTAAGAAAATTCAACACCATTATTCAAATAAGCTCAAAAAAAAGAAGGTAAAAACAAGCTATAAAAATAAAATGAAAATGTAAAGAATAAAAGTATGCAAATGCAATGGACAAAAGAAAATGGAAGATAGGAAAAAAACTTTTTTTTTGCGACGCGGACGCGTCATGCACGCGTACCCGTGGGCGGGCAGGCTGGACAAGCGATGCGTACGCGCATAGCATGCATACGCGTGGATGTGAAGATGGCGACCGATGCGTACGCATTATGCACGCTTGCGCGTGGGTCGCAGGCACAGAATAGGCACAAACTAGGCATAACTCTCTGGTTTTAGTACCAGGAGTTGTGAAACCATGCCAACGCGTGCGCGCACAGCACGCTTGCACGCGGATGCCCTTTTTTTTTTTCTAAAACAGGGCACTCTCCTAATCTACAAGCATTCTAAAACAATCAAAAATCAAATTTAACAAAAAATCTTTTTGGTTTTTGAAAAATTTTCAAATACACTAAAAACAAAACTTATACTACAAGCAAAACACTACTCAATAACAACTAAGGTACAACTTAAGGCACAAATCTAATCAAACAAACCAATAACCAAAATATTAAAACAAGAGTATTCAAAGAAGAAAACTACCTAACAATGGCAACCCAATTCATCCATTGATTATATTTACAAGAGAATGGAAAGAGTTTACCATGGTGGGGTGTCTCCCACCTAGCACTTTTAGTTTAAGTCCTTAAGTTGGACATTTGGTGGGGGTCCTTGCTAGGGTGGTTTGTGCTTGAATTCATCCTTGAATCCCCACCATTGTTTGCATCTCCAATTTCCACCGGGATCCCAAATTAGGCGCACAAGGCCTTCGAGTAAGCTTAGGTAGATGGTAAGGCCCCAAGAGTTCTGATTGTTGAAATGAATACTGGGGTCCCAAACCTTGTTCTTGCACCCATCTTCCTGTTGACTACCATAGTTAAATTTTGGTGACACGGCTTGTGAATTTTCAATTAAGTATCCAAACATTCTCCTAGACCCATGTAATTTGGTTTTACACCAACCATTGTACTTAAGCTTTGATGACTCAACCATAATGAACCTTGGATTGTAATGCCTACCACCAACCAATTCTCTCCTATTCTTAACTCCACAAAGAGCTCTAAGTTGTCCATCCGTCTCAATCAAACCATACTCAAGTGGGAAAGTAAAGATTAGAGATAAGGATTTTACCCACTTGAATGTTATGTTGGATGCTGACTTAGGACGGGACATCTCCAATGGTCTTGTAAGTTCCTCATTCCCTTGTGCTCTTCTTTGACTACCTCCACCTCTTGGCAAGCTTTTTCAACTTCAATTCCTTGCCCACCGACTTCTTCCACACATTCTTCATTGGTGGAGCTTGCCTCTTGATCATCCTCTTCCAATCTTTCATCATTCATACTATGCCTTGGAGGTTGCGCATTATCCTCCTCAACACCAAACTCAACCTCATTGGAAGAAGATTCAACAACTTCCACAAAATCATTAACAATACCACTTGATGTGGAAATGTTCTCAAACTTGGAATCCACCTCTTGTTCAACTTTTCCTCGCTCTTCAACCACTTCTTCTTCATTAACAAACTCTTCACTCTCCACTTGTTGCAAGACATACCCCATCTTCTTGTCCTCATGTTGAGATTCTAAAATCTCCTTCATGCTCCTTTCTTCGGTTGATTTCTCACATTCATCTGTGGAGATGCTTTGCTTGTTGCATGAGTCCTGTGAGTCCAAGGCGGCTTTAATTTTGGCAAGGTTAGCCTCGATAACTTCATTCATCCTTTGGGCTTCCTCTTGCTCCTTCTGACGGATTATTTCTTGAAGCCGATCCGTTGCTTCCTTGAGATGATCCATTAGCTCTTTGATGGATGGATATGGGTGTTCTTTCATGGAGGGTTGTGGTGGAAAGGGAAATTCATTATGTGGTTGAAAGTTATCATACATGGGAGGTGATTCATCTTGGTAATAGTATGGAGGTGATGGTTTTTTAGGGTATTGGTGGTGGAATTGGGGTGGTTCTTCATATGGTTCATATAGTTCACAAGGTGGTTGGTATGGTGGATTTGGGTTGGGGTCATGATGCGCATAAACTTGTTATGCTACGATTTAGGAAATTGCACGATCGGCAAAATTCCTTCCGGCAAGTGCACCGGTTATCGTCAAGTAAAAACTCACAATAGAGTGAGGTCGAATCCCACAAGGATTGTTTGAATGAGCAATTCGGATTAGAAGTGTGTTCTAGTTGAGCGGAATCAAGATTTAGATGAGAATTGCGGAATGTAAAATTGGCGGGAAAAGTAAATGACAAGAAATTGAAATGGCGGAATCTTAAATTGCATGAATTAAAGAGCAGAAGCTAAATTGCTGAAATTAAAAGGGAATGGGGGTGATTGAAGTAGTTTCCCTGATTGGTTGGAGCTAGTGACTAGTCATGCTGAGGTAGAAATGTGCTTTTAATGAAGTTTTTGGTGGAACACCAAACTTAGAATCTCACATTCACCCTTGAATTGTTTTGGTGTGCAACACCAAACTTAGCTCCTTGCAATACAGATAAATCTACTTAACTCTTTTATTGATATAACTATTTAATAAAAAAAACATTTATTAGGTATAAAAACAAACTATGACCTAGAAATTAAACTATTGTTTAAGTAGTTTCCCTGATTGGTTGGAGCTAGTGACTAGTCATGCTGAGGTAGAAATGTGCTTTTAATGAAGTTTTTGGTGGAACACCAAACTTAGAGTCTCACATTCACCCTTGAATTGTTTTGGTGTGGAACACCAAACTTAGCTCCTTGCAATACAGATAAATCTACTTAACTCTTTTATTGAAATAACTAGAAAAGAAAAACTACCTTTGGTTGGGTTGCCTCCCAACAAGCGCTTCTTTAACGTCATTATCTTGACATGCTGTTCCTGACTTTCTTCCTCTTCCTCCAGTTTGTTAAGAGGAATGACTTCAAGTGGATAAAGGAGCTAGTTGCATCAAAATCTTCATGTTGAATGATTTAAGACAAGCATGACTATTTGGCCCAAAATGATTACTTAAGGCTCAAGAAAATGCATAAAACAACTAAAAATAAAAGAAAAAGGCTAGTGAAACTAGCCTAAGATGCCTTGGCATCAGGTCATAAGGAGGTGTTTGGTGAAAAGGGGCTTGTGAGTAAGGTGGTTCAAAATTATGTTGAGGAGGTGGTTCATGGGCATATGGTGGTGGTTGTTGACAATCACAATAAGGGTCACCACATCCATTAGATTGATATGCATTAGAATTGGAATTATACCCATAAGAAACCGGAGGTTGTTGTTGCCAAGAAGGTTGATCAATCCCTTGAGGCTCCTCCCATCTTTGATTGTTCCATCCTTGATGCACATCCTCATTGTAGCTCCCATTTTCTACAGCATAATTTGAACCAAACTCATAGCCAAAGTGATGATGAGAATTCATAATAGCAAATAAAAATAAAAGCTAACAAAAGAAAGCAACAAAGTCCTAAGCCTAACAAAAACTAACAAACAAGAAAAAGACAAACATATTCACATATTCACAATAGCCAACAATATAACACCATTACAATTCCCTGGCAACGGCGCCATTTTGATGAGTGAGAAATTGTTAATGGTATAGAATTTCACACAAATGAATGAATTCTCGTTGCAAGTATAGTTCTACACCAACAAACAATTCTCACATAAAAAATTTGGTTGTCACAAGTAACAAACCCCAAATAAGAATTAACCGAAGTATTTAAACTCCGAGTCGTCTCAGAAAGAATTGCAATGAAGTGCTCAATTATTGGCTATGAAAATGAAAGGGGGTTTGATTTTATAGTTTGATAAGAAAAGTAACCAACAAGAAAGTAAACAATAAGAACTAATAAAATAAAAGAAAAGAACTCTTGGCTGGACATAGGTAATTGAGATCACCATCCTTGTCTACAAACCAAATATTGATAATTATGAGGAACCAAGCTCATTAAGTTTACTTCTATACCTGAAGTATATCAAATGGCTTAATCAACATCAACCCAAAAGTCCCAACCTATCTACTAATTAGATTAGTAGTGGGTTAGTGTCAATGGGTATCAAATTGACCACCAAGGGTTCTCAAATCACTAATTCAATGAAACCCAATGACTCAAGGTCACTCAATTCCCTTAGCCTAAGCCAAGAGTCAAGAAAACTACTAAAAAACTAGAGGAAACATTTTATCAAACACCTAGAATATAAGAAAAGTAAACTTCACTAAATGCAAGAATTAAAGGAAACCCATAACTAGCATAAGCAAGAAATCAATAATAGCAATCAAGATCAACATAAAAGAAACATGGAAACATAAAATTTCATTAGAGGAAATCAAGATCTAATAATTGTTCATAAACATAAAAGAGAGCAAAATAAGAAACTAACAAGAGAAACAAAGAAGATTAAGACAATGGAACACTAAAATATAAGGAGAATTGAAATCAAAATAAGAATTGAAAGATGAATTTGAGAGAGATTAACCTAAACTACCCTAAATTCTAGAGAGAAGGGAGAGCTTCCCTCTCTAGAATTCTAACCTAAACCATGGTGAAAACTAAACTATGACTACTTGGTTCATTCCCCCTTCAATCCTTGGGTTCAATAGCATCAGAAATGAGTTGGATTGGGCCCAAAATGAGCTACAAATTGCCCTCAACGAGTTGCCTAAAATGGACCCAAGCTGATCCATCGGCGCGTGCGCGTCATGTGCGTGTACGCACCCCTATACGTCAGGCAAATATGGCAAATTTTATATCATTTCGAAGCCCCGGATGTTAGCTTTCCAATGCAACTGAAAACGCCTCATTTGGACCTCTGTAACTCAAGTATGGTCAATTGAGTGCGAGGAGGTCAGGCTTGACAGCTTTGCGGTTCCTTCATTTCTTCATGAGTTCTCCAACTTTGCATGCTTTTCTCCTCACATCTTCCATCCAATACTTGCCTTATGAACTTGAAATCACTCAACAAACATGTCAAGACATCGAATGGAATTAAAGTGAGTTAAATTTAGCTATTTTAAGGCCTAAAAAGCATGTTTTCACACTTAAGCACAAATCTAGGGAGAATTACAAAACCATGCTATTTCATTGAATAAATGTGAGAAAAGTTGATAAAATCCCCTAAATTAAGCACAAGATAAACCACAAAATCGGGGTTTATCATAGGGTGAGTTGTGATTGGTTTGCTTGGAGGTGGGTTAAAATAATATTAAAATATCTCAAGTGTATAACTACTAAAGCTAGATGTATCGGAACACTTGTGAAAATATCTCTAAAAATTATTTTCTGAGCTACTAGTATAAATGACACTAGTAGCATATTTATTATGAGATTAAAACATGTATAATGAGGCCTTAGCATTGCTAAAGTCATCAGAGAGTGATGGTGCTAAGCTGCACCAGTAAACTGTGAACCCGGTTAAACCGATTTTCTGTTTTTAACTAAAGCTGACCAGGGAACCTTATAATATTATTCAAGAAGCATCTAATACTAATATAATGATAATATTATCCTATTATCTCTCTTCTCTCATGAATCGAGTCCGGTTCGTCAAACTGAGACTATTTACGAAAAATAGAATCAAAACTCCTAACCGATACGGTTCAAAACTAGGTTCTTCATGACTACGTTATCGAGCTTGCCTCATAAAAGGTTCTAACTTAAAGATGACATAATGATAATGAGGATTGAGATACTTGATGATATATCAGAGCTTCTCCCCTTACTGATCCTCCGGAGTTCTCCGTACTTTCAGAAAAGATCTCGCGTACTAGAAAATCGGGGTTGTTACATTCTACCCTCCTAAAAGAAAATTTTGCCCTCAAAATTTCAGTTACCTGAGAATAGATGCGGGTAATCAGCTTTCATCTTATCTTCCAGTTCCCAAGTGTGCTCTTCTTCTCCTCTTGGTCCCCATGCTACTTTGACTAAGCAAACAGTCTTGCCTCTTAGCTGCTTATCACTTCTTTCTACGATCTGAACTGGTGATGCTTGATATGTCAAATCATTTCGTAACTGTACTGTCTCTGGTTGTAAAATGTGACTCTCGTCGGGAATAAATTTCTTAAGTTGCGAGACATGAAAAACGTCATGAAAATTTGACAGGTATGGAGGAAGGGCTACTTGATAATCTACTGGACCGACTCTTTTAAGTATTTGGAAAGGTCCTATGTATCGAGGTTTAAGCTTTTTAGTCTTAAGGGCTCTACCTATTCCAGTAGTCGGGGTTACTTTTAGAAAAACATGGTCTCCCTCACTAAACTCTAAGGGTCTACATCTATTATCGGCATAGCTCTTTTGACGGCTTTGTGCTGTCTGGACCTTCTGACGAATCCCCTTTATCTTCTCAGTAGTTTGTTGCACTAAGTTTGGACCTAAGACACTAGCTTCTCCGTCGTCATTCCAACACAGTGGTGTTTGACATCTTCTTCCGTAGAGAGCTTCATATGGTGCCATCCCGATACTTTGTTGGTAACTATTGTTGTAGACGAACTCGATCAACGGCAAATATTTATCCCAACTGCCTTGGTTATCCATCACACAAGATCTTAGCATGTCTTCTAATGTCTGGATTATCCGCTCGGATTGTCCGTCTGTCTGAGGGTGGTATGCTGTACTCATATGCAGCTCTGTTCCCAATGCTTTCTGAAAAGATCCCCAGAATTTGGAATTAAACCTCGGATCTCGATCTGAAACAATTGATGAAGGTATCCCGTGCAATCGTACGATTTCTTGAATATATATCCGTGCTAGCCTTTCTAAAGTATAGTCAACTCGAATCTTAAGGAAGTGCGCTGACTTTGTTAACCTGTCCACAATTACCCAGATGGCATCGTGTCCTGTTGAGGTCCTTGGCAATCCCGTGACAAAATCCATAGTGATCTGCTCCCATTTTTATTGTGGTATTTCTAAGGGTTGTAAGGTTCCTGACGGTTTCTGGTGTTTCACCTTCACTTTCTGGCAGGTTAAACATTTTGAGACATAGTCTGCTACTTATTTCTTTAAGCCCGGCCACCAGAACATTTGTTTCAAATCTTGATACATCTTTGTCACTCTAAGATGCATAGAGAATCTACTTTGATGAGCTTCTGCAAGAATCCTTTGTCGCAAATCCCCAGAGCTAGGTACACAAATTCTGTTCTTGTATCTCCAGAGACCGCTACAATCTTGTTTTATAGCTTCTGATTTCTCTGCTTTCATTCGTCTCAGCATCGTCATCATTTTTGAGTCCTGTGCTTGTGCTTGTTGAATACTAATATTAAAATATGGTGTTATACGCAATTGGGCCAAACGGACTCCACTTGACGTCTCAGTCATAGCCAACTTAAGGTCCTCAAATTCCGCGAGTAACTTTTCTTCCTTTATCATCATCCAAGAGATACTCAAATCCTTCCTACTTAAAGCGTCTGCCACCACGTTCACTTTCCCTGGGTGATAACTTAACTTGAAATTATAGTCCTTCAAAAATTCCATCCACTTTTGCTATCGCATATTAAGATCCTTCTGGTCAAAGATGTACTTTAAACTTTTATGATCGGAGAAAACTTCAAGTTGAACGCCATACAAATAGTGCCTCCAGATCTTCAGAGCAAACACCACTACAACCAACTCCAAGTCAAGCGTCAGATAATTTCGTTCATGAGGTCTTAGCTGCCGAGAAGCATAAGCCACCACATTTTTGTCTTGCATCAACACACACCCATGTCCTTTGTGAGAGGCGTCACAGTATACTTCAAAAGGTTTCTGCGGGTCGGGTAGTACTAATACAGGTGCAGTTGTTAGCTTTTCCTTAAGCATCTTGAAACTTCTATCACACTCTGCCGTCCAAATAAATGGAACTTCCTTTCAGGTAAGGTAAGTAATCACTGAAATCACTTAACACACATATCACGGCATCTAATGGTAATAAGAAAGGATTAATATTAGCAAATATAAGGCCAAAGAAGCATGTTTTCAATCATAGCACAAATTCTGGGAAGGAATTGTAAAACCATGCAAATAGTATGAATAAATGGATAAAGAATTGATAAAAACCGCTCAATTAAGCATAAGATAAACCATAAAATAGTGGTTTATCAGTAAGTCAGAGGTAAGGCTATCTGTGAAAATCCTTTGATGAACCTCCGGTAATAGCCAGCAAGTCCGAGACAATTCCGAACTTCTGTAACAGTCGTAGGTGGTTCCCATTGCACTACTGCTTCAATTTTTGAAGGATCCACTGTAATTCCTCCCTGTGATATAACATGCCCCAAGAATGCTACCTTCTCTGTCCAGAATTCGCACTTTGATAGTTTAGCATATAACTTCCGAGTCCTTAGTATCTACAATACAGTCCTTAGATGCTCTTCATTCTCTCTTTCTGTCTTTGAATAGATGAGAATATCTTCTATGAAAACTACTACAAAGTGATCAAGGTACAGACGGAAGATACGATTCATGTAATCCACGAAAATCGCAGGAGCATTAGTTAGTCCAAACGACATAACCGTATACCCATAGTGACCATATCGAGTTCTAAATGCAGTCTTTGGTATATCTGATTCTTTCACTCGAATCTGGTGATAGCCCGATTGCAAATCAATCTTCGAGAACACAGTTGCACCTTTCAACTAATCCATCAAATCATCTATCCGTGGAAGTGGATACTTGTTCTTGATAGTGACTTTATTTAGCTGTCGGTAATCTACGCAAAGTCGCATTCCACCATCCTTCTTCTTTACTAGCAATACTGGAGCTCCCCAAGGTGATGCACTGGGACGAATAAATTTCTTTCCAAGTAACTCATCCAACTGCTTATTCAACTCTGCAAGTTCCAATGGTGACATCCGGTACGGTGCTATCGAAATCGATCCGGTTCCAGGTTCTAGTTCAATGCTGAATTCTATCTCTCGCTGAGGAGGAAACTCAGGTAAGTCATCCGGGAAAACATCTGAAAATTCCTTCACCACTCGGATTCATTCTAAGCTTAGTTCACTGTTATTCGAGCTAGCCGCTAACAGAACGTACCCCTCACAATCCTTCCTGTCTAAGGTAACTCTTACGAAATTCAGATATAAAGTATAAGGTAGAAATGGTTTAATATCTAAACTATTAGATGGAATAACAGCAGTTCTTTCAAAACAATAAAGGAAAACATGATACTTAGATAACCAATCTAATCCTAGAATAACTTCTAAACCACATAGAGGCAAACAGATTAGATCATGTATAAAAGTCCTGTTCCTAATAGTGAATGGTACTTGCAGGCACACTAAACTAGTCAAAGCATTTTGGAATACAGGTGTATGGACTATTAGATCAAAGTTCAACTCAGAGAAATCTAGTCCCAACTCACGAGCAACAGTTAAAGAGATAAAGGAATGCGATGCACCCGAATCATACAGTACAGTTAGAAATCGATTCTTGAAATAACACTGACCTTGGATCAGGGCATCTGATTGCATAGCATCATTAGCAGTCATAGCAAACACTCGGCCTTGTTGCTGGGTTCGTACTGGATTTCGAGAAAGTCCTTTTGGGCAACCCCTTGCCAAGTGTCCAGGTTCCCCACAATTGTAACAAGTAAATGTTCTGATTTGGCAAGGCCTGGTACCGTAATCCTTTCTACACTACCTACATGCAGTATTCACCTGTGCCTGTTGAGGTCGTTTACCATTATCCTGCCTTGGTCTACCTCCGTTTCCACCCGTAGGGCGAGCAGAATCGTTACCAGCTTGTGGGTTTCTTCGCTGTGGCACACCAGATGTCTTGAAATTTGTCCTTCGCGGTTGCCAGTTATAACTGTTGTAGTTCCTTGATGGAAATCATTGACGACTTGCTTTAGATGCACTTACCTTCTTAGCACATTCTTCCACTAACTTAAACTTATTAACCAGCTCAGCAAAATTTCGTATCTCCAATGGAACTACTAAACTCATCCGATCCTCACGAAGACCCCCTTCGAACTTCAAGCACTTCCATTCTTCAAAATCAATAGGTTTCCCTTGACAAATCTTGGAGAAACGGCACAAGTCATAAAACTTACGGGCATATTCTGCAACAGTTATGTTACCCTGTTTCAGCTGCATAAGTTCCATCTCCTTAGCATCACGAGCTGCCCTCGGAAAATAGTTCTTATAAAATTCATCCTTAAAAGTATCCCAAGGAATATCGCCTTCATCTTGTTGCAACAGTCACTGTATCCCCTGCCACCAATGCTCAGCTTCTCCTTCCAGCATATAAGTAGCAAACTCCACGTGTTGGCCTTCCGAAACATGCTGCGCTTGCAGTGATCGTTCGATACCTTGAAACCAGTTGTCAGCATCGGTCGCAACGAGTGTACCTTTAAACTTAGGTGGTTTAACCTTCAGAAAGGTCGCAAGGGTCATAGGTCTTTCAAGATGCCCCAAGTTATTCTCATCATTCCCACTATCTTCTCTATGTTCATTCTCATTCCAGTTTCTCACTCCAAGACGGTCAACAGCCCTAGCCGCTGCTACTGCAGCCTCACGCACTGCCACAGCCACAGCGTTCATGGTAGTCATAAATGTTTCCTGTTCCCTCTCGTGGTTAACATTAGGAATTCCTTCCTGTACGCCTCGTCTCCGTGAACCCATCGTGGTCATGTTCACACCAAACAATCATTATTAAGGTGATCAGTCTTAACACTTCAAGTCAAGTGTGAACATTCCTAAAATGAAAACACAGAGACAATCATGCAACACATATCATCAAGATATCCTATTGGTGCACGAAATTGTGATCACACTTTTCACAACTCCGCACAACTAACCAGCAAGTGCACTGGGTCGTCCAAGTAATACCTTACGTGAGTAAGGGTCGATCCCACGGAGATTGTCGGCTTGAAGCAAGCTATGGTTATCTTGTAAATTTTAGTCAGGAGATTAATAATAAAATGATTTTGTTTATGAAAAGTAAATAACATAAAATAGATGGTACTTGTGATTCAGTAATGAGGAACAGGTTGAGGTTCCGGAGATGCTATGTCATCTGAATCTCTGCTTTCCTACTATCTTCTTCTCCAAACAAGCATGGCTTCCTTCAATGGTAAGCTTTATGATCCTCTCGGATGAAAAATACCAAGTACGATCTCTGCACGGCTAATCAACTGTCGGATTTCTCGTCTCGGATGAAAAATACCAAGTACAGCTACCATACGGCTAATCATCTGTCGGTTCCCGCTAGCGTCGGAATAGGACCCTTGTCCTTTTGCACACTGTCACTCTGCCTAATATCGCAGGTTTGAAGCTCGTCACAATCATCCCTTCCCAGATCCTACTCAGAATATCACAGACAAGGTTTAGACTTTCTGGATCCCCAGAATGCTGCCAATGATTCTACCCTATACCACGAAGGTTCTAACCCCCGGAGTCAGTCCGTAGATTAGAAACCCAAGAGATACGCATTCAAGTTGTCGCCCAATGATTACGTTGAGCTTAGATAGAATGGGAGTGGTTGTCAGGCATGCGTTCATAGGCTGAGGATAATGATGAGTGTCACCGATCATCATATTCTCTATATTGAAGTACGAGTGAGTATCTTAGAATAGAATCAAGTGTGATTGAATAGAAAATAGTAGTAATTGCATTAATCCATTGAAACACAGCAGAGCTCCTCACCCCTACCTATGTGGTTTTGAGACTCATGCCGTCAAAGATACAATATGGAATGTAAAAACATGTCATGAGTCACTAAATGAATCTCCTAAAGTAGTTTTTATACTAAACTAGTAACTTAGGGTTACAGAAAATGAGTAACTAGTTGTAGATAGTGCAGAATTCCACTTCTAGGGCCCAATTGGTGAGTGTTTGGGCTGAGCTTTCAAACTTCCACGTGCATATGCCTCATATTGGAGTTAAACGCCACCCTGGGTGCCAAAATGGGCGTTTAACGCCGAAAAGTATGCCAGTTCTGGCATTTTACACCAGAAAGTTTTTGGCTGGCTTTTAACGCCCGTTTGGGCTATCAAATCTCGGGCAAAGTATGGAATATTATATATTTCTGGAAAGCCCAAGATGTTTACTTTCTATCGCAATTGAGAGCACACCAATTGGGCTTCTGTATCTCCAGAAAATCCATTTCGAGTGCAGGAGGGTCAGAATCCAACAGCATCTGCAGTCCTTTCTCAGCCTCTGAATCAGATTTTTGCTTAGGTCCCTCAATTTCAGCTAGAAAATACCTGAAATTACAGAAAAACACACAAACTCATAGTAAAGTCTAGAAATGTGATTTTTGAATAAAAAATAATAAAAATATAATAAAAAGTAACTAAAATATACTAAAAATAACCTAAAAACAATGCCAAAAAGGGTATAAATTATCCGCTCATCACAACACCAAACTTAAATTGTTGCTAGTCCCCAAGCAACTAAAAACAAAATAGGATAAAAAGAAGAGAATATACAATAAATTCCAAAAACATCAATGAAGATTAGTTTTAATTAGATGAGCGGGACTAGTAGCTTTTTACTTCTGAACAGTTTTGGCATCTCATTTTTTCCTTTGAAGTTCAGAATGATTGGCATCCATAGGAACTCAGAATTCAGATAGTGTTATTGATTCTCCTAGTTTAGTATGTTGATTTTTGAACACAGCTACTTTATGAGTCTTGGCCGTGACCCTAAGCATTTTGTTTTCCAGTATTACCACTGGATACATAAATTCCACAGACACATAACTAGGTGAACCTTTTCAGATTGTGACTCAACTTTGCTAGAGTTCCCAGTTAGAGGTGCCCAGAGCTCTTAGGCACACTCTTTTTGCTTTGGACCACGACTTTAACCACTCAGTCTCAAGCTTTTCACTTGACACCTTCACGCCACAAGCACATGGTTAGGGACAGCTTGGTTTAGCCGCTTAGGTCAGGATTTTATTCCTTTGGGCTCTCCTATCCATTAATGCTCAAAGTCTTGGATCCTTTTTACCTTTGTCTTTTAGTTTAAAGGGTTATTGGCTTTTTCTGCTTGCTTTTTCTTTAATTTTTTGCCACATATTTTTTTTCGCAAGCCTTGTGTTTTTCACTGCTTTTTCTTGCTTAAAGAATCAATTTTATGATTTTTCAGATTATCAATAACATTTCTCCTTTTTCATTATTCTTCCAAGAGCCAACAATTTTAACACTCATAAACTTCACTATAAAAAATATGCTCTGTTCAAGCATACATTAAGAAAACAAAAAGTATTGCCACCACATCAATATAATTAAACTATTTTCAAGATAGAATTCGAAATTCATGTACTTCTTGTTCTTTTGCAACTAAAAACATTTTTCATTTAAGAAAGGTGAAGGAATCATGGAATCTTTCATAGCTTTAAGACATAGATGATAGACACTAATGATCATGTAATAAAGATAAAATATAGTTAAAATGTAAAGCATAAAAACCGAAAACAGAAAGGAAAATAAACAAGGAGATATTAAAGAACGAGTCCACCTTAGTGATGGTGGCTTCTTCTTCCTCCTGAAGAACCAATGAAGTTTTTGAGCTCCTTTATGTCTCTTCCTTGCCTTTGTTGCTCCTCTTCCTAAAGGTTTCTCCGGCCTTAGGTACCATTAGTGGTTATGGAAAGCTAAAAGCTGAGCTTTTCCACACCAAACTTAAAAGCTTTGCTCATCCTCGAGAAAAATAAGATAGAGGGGAGTAGAAGAAGAATGATGCAATTAATTTTGAAAACTTATTACTGTATACTAGAAAAATTAAAAAGAGTTGAAAAGAATTTGAAAAGATATGTAAGTTTTGAAAACGTTTTGGAAGGAATTGAAAAGAATTGAAAGAGAATTAAAAAGAATTGGAAAGATTATGAATTTTTGAAAATAGAAATTGAAAGATGAATGTTTTAAAATATGTTTGATGCAAAAAATTATGAATCGAAACATGAAAAATAAAAAAAAATCGATTGGAAACAAAACTACCTCCCTTCTGTCATCCTGGCATTAAATGCCCAGAATGCTAACCATTCTGGCGTTTAACGCCCACTTGACTGCCTCTTTGGGTGTTTAATGCCCAGCCAGATACCCTGGCTGGCGTTAAACACCAGGAATCCTTCTTTACTGGGCATTTTTCTGAACGCCCAGAATGCTGCCATTTCTGGCGTTTAACACCCAAAATTATACCTTTACTGGCGTTAAACGCCCAGAATGATAGCCATTATGGCGTTTAACGCCCAAAATGCCTCTTTACTGGTGTTTTAACGCTAGTGAGCCCTTTTCTCTGTGATTCCTCTGCTTTATGTTCTGAACCTTCATTTCCCTGACTTATTCACTGAAATGATTTAGCAAACATGAATAAAAAAATTAAATAGACTTATAATTGTTATAAATATCTAATTTTTTATAATGGCTGGGTTGCCTCCCAGCAAGCGCTTCTTTACTGTCTTTAGCTGGACTTTTTATTGAGCTTTTAATTTAGTCTCAGTTTTGAGAACTCTTGCTCAACATTGCCTTTAAGATAATGTTTGACTCTCTGTCCATTAACAATGAACTTTTTATTTGATTCAATATCCAGAAGCTCTACATATCCATATGGTGCCACACTTGTAATCACATATGGTCCCTTCCACCGGGATTTTAATTTCTCAGGGAACAATCTGAGCCTAGAGTTAAATAGCAGGACCTTCTGTCCTGGCTCAAAGACTCTAGATGACAACTTTCTATCTTGCCACCTTTTTGCTTTCTCCTTGTAAATTTTAGTATTTTCAAAAGCATTGAGTCTGAACTCCTCTAGCACATTCAACTGGAGTAATCTTTTCTCTCCAGCTACCTTAGCATCAAGGTTTAGGAACCTGGTTGCCCAGTAGGCCTTGTGTTCCAGTTCCACTGGCAGATGACAGGCTTTTCCATACACAAGCTAGTATGGAGAGGTCCCTATAGGAATCTTGAATGCGGTTCTGTATGCCAACAGAGCATCATCTAGACTTCTTGCCCAATCCCTTCTACGGGTACTTATGATGACAAGTCATCTTAGCCTAGTTTCACTAGCCTTTTTCTTTTCTTTTCAATTGATTTATGCACTTTCTTGAGCCATAAGCAAGCCAATTGGGTAGATTTCCATGTTTCCTTTGATTTAATCAACCATAGATGAATTAATGCAATTTCATGAGGATTTATGCTATAATTGCCACATATTATGAAAGAATGACAAACTCATGATTTTGAGCATAGCTTTGATGTGTTTGGTTGATTAATGATAGGTGAAGAAAGCTTGGAGAAAGGTTGAAGCAAGAAGGAATGGCTAGGAGGAAGAGAGGACAAAAAGTTTGAGCAAAAGTTTGCCTTAAACTTTAGCTCAAACTTTTGGAATAAGTGAAAACGAACCAGGGAGCAAAAAGCTTGAGCAAAAGTTTGCCTCAAACTTTTTGGCAAACTTTTGGGAGAAAAGCTTGAGCCAACGTTTGCCTCAAACTTTTTGGCAAACGTTGGCATCACAAATCAACACCATGGAGAGCAAAAGTTTGCGCCAACGTTTGCCTCAAACTTTTTGGCAAACGTTGGCGCCATGAACAACACACCCTGGAGAGAAAAATTTTGCGCCAATGTTTGCCTCAAACTTTTTGGCAAACGTTGGCGCCATGAGTGTGCAAGGGGGAGCCAACGTTTGAGCAAAAGTTTAACCCCAAACTTTGGCTCAAACGTTGGTAGCAGCAAGGATGGGGTGGCTGATATGAAAAGTTTGAGTAAAAGTTTGCCTCGAACTTTTACTCAAACTTTTACTCAAGCTTACATGATTCCAAACCCGGTTCACTTTGGTTCTTCTCGAAACTCCAAGAGCAATCAACCAAGGCCTCTATCAACCCAATTCCATCAAGAGCAAAGGCCCAATTGAAGGCTTGAAGACCATTTGAAGAAAGTGTATAAATAGCATAGGATTTAAGTTTTTCGGGAGCTTTCTTTTCGGTTTTGATTGAGTGCACTTAGTAGAGAGCTCAACTTTACATTTAGCATTGTTGTTTTAATTCAAGAGAATTTGGGAGGAGAATTGATCTCTCTTCTTCCTTGTTCTTGCCCAGCACTCTTTACTTTTCTTGTCTTGGTTCTTGGGTTGGAGAATTGGAGAAATTCTGTTTCAATCTCATCCTGAGATCTCTCTGTTTAATTTTACTGCATAATTGAATTTCCATTTCTGTTACTTGTTTCTTCATCTACTTTCTCTGCAATTTACATTTCCTTTGCAATTGCTCTTGTTGGATCTAGGAAGGCATTGAGATCTAGACTTGGTTATCTAGTCTCTTGGGTCCTGAGATCTGAATTATCATTTTACTTTCTCTGTTTAACGCTTTTCATGTTCATTTACATTTCCGTTTTAGATCCGGTTCAATCCAAGCCATCTTCTACTCTTCTTTGTGTTGAATTTTACTTTTCCTTGTTTAATTTCTGCAAATCCAATTCCCAATTCCCTTTACAATTCAAGCCATTTACATTTCTTGCACTCTAAGATTCTGCAATTTACATTTCTTGCGTTCTAAGCTTCTGCTCTTTAATTTCTTGCTCTTTAAGATTCAGCACATTAAATTTCAGTTCTCTTTAATTTCATGCAATTTAAATTCTGCAAATCACAAATCTCTCAACCAAATCTTGATTCGCTTGACTAAATCAACCACTAAACTAAAATTGCTCAATCCTTCAATCCCTGTGGGATCGACCTCACTCCCTGAGTTATTATTACTTGATGCGACCCGGTGCACTTGCCGGTGAGTTTTGTGTCGGATTGTTTTCCGCACATCAACTTACAGTCTGTTCCAGGATTCATTTTAGTTCTCTATTTGAGACTTCAGCCTACCCATTTGTCTGTGGATGATATGGAGTGGCCACTTTATGGTTAATTCCATATCAGACCAGAGCAGAGTCAAGCTATTTATTGCAGAAATGAGTGCCTCCATCACTGATCAGTATCCTAGAAACACCAAACCTGCTGAAGATATGCTTCTGGAGGAACTTCATCATTGTCTTAGTATCATTAGTGGGTGTTGCAATTGCTTCTACCCAGTTAGATACATAGTCTACTACCACCAAAATATAAGTGTTTTGGGTATGATGGTGGGAAAGGCCCCATGAAGTCAATACCCCATACATCAAACAACTCAATCTCTAAGATCCCTCATTGAGGCATGGCATAACCATGAGGCAGATTACCAGCTCTCTGGCAACTGTCACAATTACGTACAAACTCTCGGGAGTCTTTATAGAGAGTAGGCCAGTAGAAGCCACATTGGAGAACCTTTGTGGCTGTTCGCTCACCTCCAAAATGTCCTCCATATTGTGATCCATGGCAATGCCATAGGATTTTCTGTGCCTCTTCTCTAGGCACGCATCTACGGATCATTCCGTCTGCACACCTCTTAAAGAGATATGGTTCATCCCACAAGTAGTACTTTCATCTGTAACCAATTTTTCCGTTTCTGCTTACTGTACTCCTTGGGTATGAATCTCACAGCTTTATAGTTTGCAATGTCTGCAAGCCACAGTACTTCCTGAATGGCAAATAGTTGCTCATCTGGAAAGGTTTCAGAGATCTCAGTAGGAGGGAGGGTTTTGAATCCTGCTTTGTGAGGAGATATTTTAGAGCAGGATGGTCAGTGTACACAATCACTTTTGATCCTACTAAATAAGACCTGAACTTATCAATGGCATAAACCACTGCAAACAACTCTTTTTCTGTGGTTGTGTAATTCTTCTGCGCGTCATTTAAAACACGGCTAGCATAATAAATGATATGCAGAAGCTTGTCATGCCTTTGTCCCAATACTACACCAATGGCTTGGTCACTGGCATCACACATTAGTTCAAATGGTAATGTCCAGTCTGGTGCAAAAATGACTGGTGCTGTGACCAGCTTAGCTTTCAGAGTCTCAAATGCCTGCAGACACTCTGTGTCAAAGATAAATGGCGTGTTAATAGATAGCAGATTACTCAGAGGTTTTGCAATTTTTGAAAAATCCTTTATTAACCTCCTATAGAATCCTGCATGCCCCAGAAAGCTTCTGATTGCCTTAATATTGGCAGCTGGTGGTAATTTTTCATTTACCTCTACCTTAGCTTGATCCACCTCTATCCCCTTGTTTGAAATTTTGTGCCCAAGGACAATTCCTTCCGCCACCATAAAGTGATATTTTTCCCAGTTTAAAGCCAGGTTAGTCTCTTGGCACCTTTTTTGAACAAGTGCTAGATGGTCAAGACAGGAGCTGAATGAGTCTCCAAATACTGAGAAGTCATCCATGAAGACTTCCAGAAATTTCTCTACCATATCAGAGAAGATAGAGAGCATGCACCTCTGAAAGGTTGCCGGTGCATTGCACAGACCAAATGACATCCTTCTATAGGCAAATACTCCATAAGGACATGTGAATGCTGTTTTCCCTTGATCCTGAGGATCTACTACAATTTTGTTGTAACCTGAATAGCCATCTAAAAAGCAGTAGTATTCATGACCTGCTAGTCTCTCTAGCATCTGGTCTATGAATGGTAAAGGAAAATGATCCTTTCTGGTGGCTGTATTGAGTCTTCTGTAGTCAATACACATACACCACCCTGTAACTGTTCTTATAGGAACCAGTTCATTTTTTTTATTATGAACCACTATCATTTCTCCCTTCTTGGGGACAACTTGGATAGGACTCACCCAAGGGATATCAGAAATAGGGTAAATAATCGCAGCCTCTAGTAGCTTAGTGACTTCTTTCTGCACCACCTCATTCATGGTTGGATTCAACCGCCTTTGTGGTTGAACCACTGGCTTAGTATCATCCTTCAATAGGATCTTATGTATGCATCTGGCCGGGCTAATGCCCTTAAGATCACTTATGGACCACCCAAGAGCTGTCTTGTATGTCCTTAGCACCTAAATTAATGCTTTCTCTTCTTGTGGTTCTAAAGTAGAGCTGATGATCACAGGAAAAGTATCATCTTCTTCCAAAAATGCATATTTCAGGGATGGTGGTAGTGGTTTGAGCTCGGGTTTAGGAGGCTTCTCCTCTTCCTAAGGAGTTTTCAGAGGTTCTTCTATTTTCTCTGGTTCCTCCAGATCAGGCTGAACGTCTTTAAAAATGTCCTCTAGCTCTAATTTGAGACTCTCAGTCATATTGACTTCTTCCACCAGGGAGACAAAAATATCAGTGCTCATGCAGTGATGCCAAGGTATTTTGGCCAGTTTCACTGACCTTTTCTTTATGGTTTTAAGGTAGTTTCATGCATTTTCTTAGGAAATAAGCAAGTTTTGGGTAAATAATCACTTACATCTTGATTCAAGCAAACATTGTGAATTTTACATGATTTCATGAGAATTATGCATGAATTAAAGGATAATTGAATGATGCATGTCTCATAACTTGGATCAGAGCTTTGATGCACTTTGTTGCTTGATTTCAGGATAAAGGAAGCAAGGAGGAACCACGTTAGCAGCCACGTTAGTCTAGCTAACGTGACCACTAACGTGGAATGAAGGCTAGCTTACAACGTTAATGAGAAAAGTGATTGCCAATAACGCCTTCGTGAGCCATCATAGCCCACGTTAGTTGCCATGTTAACTATGTTAATGTGGAAGCTAACGTGGAAGAGAAGTAGAACTCCAACGTTAGTGGTAAAGGTAAGTGCCACGAACGTTCCGAAAGGGGCAATTGGCCACGTTAAGAGCCACGTTAACTTAGTTAAGGTGAGCTCTAACGTGGAAGAAGAAGATGATGCCAACGTTAGTGACACTCACCTTTGTCACTAACGTTGGACTAAGCCCATATTGGCTACGTTAAAAGCCACGTTAACCTAGTTAACGTGGACTCTAACATGGAGGGAGCAACAATCACCAACGTTAGTGACACTTACCTTTGTCACTAATGTTGGATTGAGCCACTATGATCCACGTTAGTTGCCACGTTAATTATATTAACATGGAAGCTAACGTGGAGAAGAGGGATGATGAGCCAATGTTAGTGACACTCACCTTTGTCACTAACGTTGGAGATGGCTATCAATACCACGTTAGAAGTCACGTTAACTTAGTTAACGTGAACTCTAATGTGGGAAGTAGGGGCGTTTTGAAGCGTTAGTGACAAAGGTAAGTGTCACTAACGCTCTCGAAGATTTGGCAAGCCTACGTTAAAGGACACATTAACTATTCTAACGTGAACTCTAACGTAGGGAGAAAGGGGTACTCTAACGTGAACTCTAACGTAGGGAGAAAGGACACATTCGATGCCTTGATGCATTTGATGAGTGATTTCAGGTCCATAAGGCAAGTATTGGATGGAAGAAATGAGGAGAAAAGCATACACAAAGGGAGAATGCATGGAGAAACAAGGATTGGGAATGCACCAAAGGACGCGCACACGTACATATCGCGTCCGCGCGGATTGAGAATTTGCCATCGACGCGCACGCGCACATGACGCGCACGCGCCGATACCCTCACGTGGCCCACTTGAAGGAAAATGCTGGGGGCGATTTCTGAGCTGCCCAGGCCCAAATCCAACTTGTTTCTGAGTGTATTTCATGCAGAATTGAAGTCCAAGCAAAGGAGGGAGCAATTAGTTTTGCCAACATGAGCCTTTAGTTAGTTTTCTAGAGAGAGAAGCTCCCTCTTCTCTCTAGAATTAGGTTAGATTATCTCAATTTCATGTTTGAATATTAGATCTCATCTTGTTTCTTTGATAATTTCTCATTTCTACATCTTGACCCTCTTAGTTTTTATGTCAATTCCTCATTTTGCTCTCTTTTGTGATGATGACTCATGTTGGATTTACATTTAATGCAATTTGATGTTGATGTTTCTTTACTTGAGGAATTGAGTTGTGACCTCACTTTTCTTGCAATTAATAGTGATAGATTTTGATATACTTGCATTTTATGGTGTTGATTTTTATTGCACTCCAAGTGTTTGATGAAATGTTCTCTTTAGTTCTTGAGTAGTTTTATCAACTCTTGGCATAGGCCAAAGGACTTGAGTGATCTTGAGTTTTTGGACATAATGAATTTGGTAATTTGAGAACCCTGTGTGATCAATTTGAAGCTCATTGATGCTAACCCACTACTAAGCTAATTAGTAGGTAGGTTAGGACTTATGGGTGGATGTGATTAGGCCTATTTGACATACTTCCGGTTTAGGAGTAAATATTACGTACTTAAGGCTTCGAGAAGTAGACTTAATGGGTTGGCCTCTCATAATTGTCAATAATAGGTTTGTTAACTGGGATGGTGATCTCGAGTACTGATGAGCGGATAATTTATACGCTTTTTGGCATTGTTTTTAGTATATTTTTTGTAGGATCTAGTTACTTTTAGGGATGTTTTCATTATTTTTTATGTTAAATTCACATTTCTGGACTTTACTATGAGTTTGTGTGTTTTTCTGTGATTTTAAGTATTTTCTGGCTGAAATTGAGGGACTTGAGCAAAAATCAGATTCAGAGGTTGAAGAAGGACTGCTGATGCTGTTGGATTCTGACCTCCCTGCACTCAAAGTGGATTTTCCGGAGCTACAGAACTCAAAATGGCGCGCTTCCAATTGCGTTGGAAAGTAGACATCCAGGGATTTCCAGCAATATATAATATTCCTTACCTTGGCCGAGTTTAGACGACGCAAATGGGCGTTGAACGCCAGTTCTACGCTGCAGTCTGGAGTTAAACGCCAGAAACACGTCACGAACCAGAGTTGAACGCCAGAAACACGTTACAACCTGGCGTTCAACTCTAGAAAGAGCCTCTGCACGTGTAACATTCAAGCTCAGCCCAAGCACACACCAAGTGGTCCCCAGAAGTGGATTTATGCATCAATTACTTACTTTTGTAAACCCTAGTAACTAGTTTAGTATAAATAGGACTTTTTACTATTGTATTAGACATCTTTGGACGCCTAGTTCTTAGATCATAGGGGCTGGCCTCTCGGCCATGCCTGAACCTTTCACTTATGTATTTTTAACGGTAGAGTTTCTACACTCCATAGATTAAGGTGTGGAGCTCTGCTGTTCCTCATGAATTAATGCAAAGTACTACTGTTTTTCTATTCAATTCAACTTATTCCGCTTCTAAGATATTCATTCGCACTTCAATATGAATGTGATGAACGTGACAATCATCATCATTCCCCCACGAACGCGTGTCTGACAACCACTTCCGTTCCACCTTAGATTGGATGAGTATCTCTTGGATATCTTAATCAGAATCTTTGTGGTATAAGCTAGATTGATGGCGGCATTCATGAGAATCTGGAAAGTCTAAACCTTATCTGTGGTATTCCGAGTAGGATTCTGGGATTGAATGACTGTGACGAACTTGAAACTCGCGAGTGCTGGGCGTGGTGACAGACGCAAAAGGAGGGTGAATCCTATTCCAGTATGATCGAGGACCTCAGATGATTAGCCGTGCTGTGACAGAGCATTTGGACCATTGTCACAAGAGGATAGGATGCAGCCATTGACCACGGTGATGCCTCCAGACGATTAGCCATGCAGTGACAACGCATCGGACCATTTTCCAGAGAGGATGAAAAGTAGCCATGGACAATGGTGATGTCCTTACATAAAGCCAGCCATGGAAAGGAGTAGGACTGATTGGATGAAGACAGCAGGAAAGCAGAAGTTCAGAGGAACGAACGCATCTCTATACGCTTGTCTGAAATTCCCACCAATGAATTACATAAGTATTTCTATCTTTATTTTCTGTCTATTTATTATTTATTTTCGAAAACTCCATAACCTTTTGATATCCGCCTGACTGAGATTTACAAGGTGACCATAGCTTGCTTCATACCGACAATCT
>NC_029794.2:80098819-80100975 GCF_000816755.2 Arachis ipaensis
TCTAGTGATCAATAAGGAGTTTCCCTCTGAGGAACCAAAGAAATCTGAGGCTCAACTAGAGACCATAGAGATTTCATTAAACCTCCTTATGCCATTCATGAGCTCTGATGAGTATTCCTCTTCTAAACAGAATGAGGATGTTACTGAGGAGCAAGTTACCAAGTACCTTGGTGCAATCATGAAGCTGAATGCCAAATTATTTGGTATTGAGACTTGGGAAGATGAACCCCACTTGTTCACCAATGAACTAAGTGATCTGGATTAATTGACATTGCCTCAGAAGAAACAGGATCCTGGAAAGTTCCTAATACCTTGTACATAGGCACCATGATCTTTGAAAAGGCTCTGTGTGACCTTGGTTCAGGGATAAACCTCATGCCCCTCTCTGTAATAGAGAAACTGGGAATCTTTGGGGTGCAAGCTGCTAAAATCTCATTAGAGATGGTAGACAATTCAAGAAAATAGGCTTATGGACAAGTAGAGGACGTGTTAGTAAAGGTTGAAGGCCTTTACATCCCTGCTGATTTCATAGTCCTAGATACTGGGAAGGATGAGGATGAATCCATCATCCTTGGAAGACCCCTCCTAGCCACAGCAAGAGCTGCGATTGATGTTGACAGAGGCGAACTAGTCCTTCAATTGAATGAGGACTCCCTTGTGTTTAAAACTCAAGGTCATCCTTCTGTAAACATGGAAAATAGGCACAATAAGCTTCTCTCAAAACAGAGTCAACCAGAGCCCCCACAGTCAAACTCTAAGTTTGGTGTTGGGAGGCCACAACTAAACTCTAAGTTTGGTGTTGAACTCCCATATCCAAACTCTAAGTTTGGTGTTGGGGAGTCTCAACAATGCTTTGAACATCTGTGAGGCTCCATGAGAGCCCACTGTCAAGCTATTGACATTAAAGAAGCGCTTGTTAGGAGGCAACCCAATTTTTATTTATCTAATTTTTATTTATTTTTATTGTTATTTCATGTTTTATTAGGTTCATGATCATGTGGAATCACAAAATAAATATAAAAATTAAAAACAGAATCAAAAACAGCAGAAGAAAAATCACACCCTGGAGGAGGATCTCACTGGCGTTTAAACGCCAATAAGGAGCATCTGTCTGGCGTTCAACGCCAGAACATAGCATGTTTCTGGCGTTGAACGCCAGAAACAAGCAGTATCCTGGCGTTCAGACGCCAGAAATGCACAGTGAAGAAGAGCTGGCGCTGAACGCCAGAAACAAGAATTTGGCTGGCGTTCAACGCCAGAAACATGCTGCATCTGGGCGCTGAACGCCCAGAACAAGCATCAATTCGGCGTTTAAACCCCAGAATTGCATGCAAAGGCATTTTACATGCCTAATTGGTGCAGGGATGTAAATCCTTGACACCTCAGGATCTGTGGACCTCACAGGACCCCCACCTACCTCACTATCTCTCTCTCCATTCATGGTCATCCCTTCTGTTTTCCATTTACCACTCACATCCATACACCCACCTACCTTCAAAATTCAACATCTCTTTCCCACCCAATCCCACCCATATGGTCGAATACACACATCCCTCCATCTCCTCCATATATTATTCTTCTCCTTCTTCTATTCTTTCTTCTTTTGCTCGAGGGCAAGCAACATTCTAAGTTTGGTGGGGTAAAAGCATAGCTTTTTTGTTTTTTCATAACCATTAATGGCACCTAAGGCCAGAGAAACCTCAAGAAAGAGGAAAGGGGAGACAATTGCTTCCACCTCTGAGTCATGGGAGATGAAAAGATTCATCTCACAAGCCCATCACTAAGAAAAGGATGGAGCAAACAAGAGAGCACATTCATGGATCTCAACAGGCACATGAAGAAGCTCATCATCAAGAAACCCCTGAGATACCTCAAGGAATGCACTTTCCTCCACAGAATTTTTGGGAGCAAATCAACACTTCCCTAGGAGAATTAAGTTCCAACATGGGACAATTAAGGGTGGAACATCAAGAGCACTCCATCATCCTTCATGAAATTAGAGAAGATCAAAAAGCAATGAGGGAGGAGCAACAAAGACAAGGAAGAGACATAGAAAAGCTCAAGGACATCATTGGTTCCTCAAGAAGGAAACGCCACCATCACTAAGATGGACTCATTCCTTGTTCTTAAATTCTCTGTTTTTCGTTTTCTTTATG
>NC_029794.2:80101139-80108991 GCF_000816755.2 Arachis ipaensis
AGTGAGATGCCAAAACTATTCAAGAGGCAAAAAGCTACAAGTCCCACTCATCTGATTGGAGCTATGTTTCATTGATAGTTTGGAATTTATAGTATATTCTCTTCTTTTTATCCTATTTGATTTTCACTTGCTTGGGGACAAGCAACAATTTAAGTTTGGTGTTGTGATGAGCGGATAATTTATACGCTTTTTGGCATTGTTTTTAGTATGTTTTTAGTAGGATCTAGTTACTTTTAGGGATGTTTTCATTATTTTTTATGTTAAATTCACATTTCTGGACTTTACTATGAGTTTCTGTGTTTTTCTGTGATTTTAAGTATTTTCTGGCTGAAATTGAGGGACTTGAGCAAAAATCAGATTCAGAGGTTGAAGAAGGACTGCTGATGCTGCTGGATTCTGACCTCCCTGCACTCAAAGTGGATTTTCCGGAGCTACAGAACTCAAAATGGCGCGCTTCCAATTGCGTTGGAAAGTAGACATCCAGGGATTTCCAGCAATATATAATAATCCATACCTTGGCCGAGTTTAGACGACGCAAATGGGTGTTGAACGCCAGTTCTACGCTGTAGTCTGGAGTTAAACACCAGAAACACGTCATGAACCAGAGTTGAACGCCAGAAACACGTTACAACCTGGCGTTCAACTCCAGAAAGAGCCTCTGCACGTGTAACATTCAAGCTCAGCCCAAGCACACACCAAGTGGTCCCCGGAAGTGGATTTATGAATCAATTACTTACTTCTGTAAACCCTAGTAACTAGTTTAGTATAAATAGGATTTTTTACTATTGTATTAGACATCTTTGGACGCCTAGTTCTTAGATCATGGGGGCTGGCCTCTCGGCCATGCCTGAACCTTTCACTTATGTATTTTTAACGGTAGAGTTTCTACACTCCATAGATTAAGGTGTGGAGCTCTGCTGTTCCTCATGAATTAATGCAAAGTACTACTATTTTTCTATTCAATTCAACTTATTCTGCTTCTAAGATATTTATTCGCACTTCAATATGAATGTGATGAACGTGACAATCATCATCATTCCCCCACGAATGCGTTCCTGACAACCACTTCTGTTCTACCTTAGATTGGATGAGTATCTCTTGGATCTCTTAATCAGAATCTTCGTGGTATAAGCTAGATTGATGGCGGCATTCATGATAATCTGCAAAGTCTAAACCTTGTCTGTGGTATTCCGAGTAGGATTTTGGGATTGAATGACTGTGACGAACTTCAAACTCGCGAGTGCTGGGCGTAGTGACAGACGCAAAAGAAGGATGAATCCTATTCCAGTATGATCGAGGACCTCAGATGATTAGCCGTGCTGTGACAGAGCATTTGGACCATTTTCACAAGAGGATAGGATGCAGCCATTGACCACGGTGATGCCTCCAGACGATTAGCCATGCAGTGATAGCGCATCGAACCATTTTCCAGAGAGGATGAAAAGTAGCCATGGACAATGGTGATGTCCTTACATAAAGCCAGCCATGGAAAAGAGTAGGACTGATTGGATGAAGACAGCAGGAAAACAGAAGTTCAGAGGAATGAACGCATCTCTATACGCTTATCTAAAATTTCCACAAATGAATTACATAAGTATTTCTATCTTTATTTTTTGTCTATTTATTATTTATTTTCGAAAACTCCATAACCTTTTGATATCTGCCTGACTGAGATTTACAAGGTGACCATAGCTTGCTTCATACCAACAATCTCCGTGGGATCGACCCTTACTCACGTAAGGTTTATTACTTGGACGACCCAGTGCACTTGCTGGTTAGTTGTATTGAAGTTGTGAATGAAAAACGATTTATTAAGACGTGCGTACAGAGTTTTTGGTGCCGTTGCCTGAGATCACAATTTCGTGCACCAAGTACCTAAGTCTTAGCCAAGAGTTCTTTATTTTGTTTTCTTTACTTACTCGCTCAATTTACTTTCTTGCCATCTCATAAACAAAACCCCCTTTTTACCCCATCATAACCAATACGCATGCACTCCATTGTGTCCTAGGGAGACGACCCAGAGTCTAAATACTCCGGTTAATTCTTATTTGGGGTTTGTTCTTCTTGACAACTCAATATTTTTGATTGGGAGGATTGTTTGTTGGTGTAGAACTATACTTTACAGCGAGAATTCATTCAATTGAGGAAATTCTATATCAACAAAAGTTCGTTCATCAAAATGGCGCCGTTGCCGGGGAACCAATGGTGCTATGTTATTGGTTATTGTACATATTGTGAATAGCTTGAACTTTGGTTTGTTTGCCAGTTTTTACTAGTTAGGATTTTATCTTCTTTATTTCTTATTGCCTTTTGTCTTTATTTTCTATTTCATTATGAATTCTCATCCTTTTGGCTATGAGCGTAGTTCAAACTATGTTGTAGGAAATGGAAGTTCCAATGAGGATATGCATCAAGGATTTGGAAATCAAGGATAAGAGGAACTTCACGCTTATGAACAACCTTCATGGCAACAACCTCCTACGAACTCCTATGGGTGTAATTCTGATCTTAATGTATACCAGTCCAATGTGTGTGATGACCTTTATTGTTGTTGTCAACCACAATCATCATATGCATGTGACCCCATTCCTCAATATAGCTACACATCATACTCACAAGCCTCACACCAATATTCCACTCTACATGACCATAATTCATACATACCATATCAACCGCCGTTCGAATCATATATAGAACAACCACCATCCCAATACCAATATTCCCAAGAACCACAAATTCCACATACACCACCTCAAGAACTCCACCAACATGAACCACCTTCCAATTACAACAATCTACCCTTAACCGATGAACTCTCTCTTCTAACATCACCGCCTCCCGACGAAGCCTTCATATCAGAACTGAGAAACCTTGAATCTCGCATCCTAAGGCGACAAGAGGAGGATGAAACTAAGTTTAAGGAGCTAAGAGCAAAAATAGCTAGCATGGTAGAGACCGTGAATCATTTAACATCTCACCTAAGTTCATGCACCTTGAGTACCCCCATTTTTGAATGTGGAGAGACAATCAAGGAGATCCGTGAGGATGTGAACTTGAAGCTCCATGGTGAGGAAGGAGAATTGAGGCAAGAAGGACAACAAGAGGAGAAGATAGAGATTAGTGCACAGAAGGAAGTAGTGGATGGATGTTTAGGATACGTTGAGCACATAAAGGAATACCGAATTGAAGAACCCTCTTCCAAGAAGTTTGAAGGGGATGTTGAAGGAAAGAGTAATGTTGCAGAAGTAAACAGAGAGTAGAAGGAAATTGATCAAGAAGTAGGTTCCATCACTAGTGATTTTTTGCCCATGTTGATCAACCCCCTTGACGATCTTGTTAAACCTTTCCCCAGTGGATTAGAAAGCAAGGTTGAGGAAGACTTGAACCCTCCAAGGCCTACTGAAGATGAAGAACTGGGAGAAGTATTCCAAGTAACAAGCGCTCCTATTTATGATGATTCTGAATCAACATATGATCCTTTCGAGTTTGAAAAGTCCTTCCCCAAAATGTCTAGATTCGATGATGAGGTAGATTTTACTTTGCCTCCTATCTATGATGAGAGTGATGGGGAAGAAATAGAAGAAATTGGTGAAAAAGGATGTGAACTTAAGGAAGCTTGGCATGAGGAGGAACTTGAAGAACCTCGCCAAGTGGTGGAAGCCTTTAGAAGAGGATGGATGGGAGTAGAACATGCGTTATCAAGAACTTTGGGAACCCCTCCACCTAGTTCGTCATCCAATCTTCCGCTTGAGTGGGTAAAACTTCTAACTCTCAGTTTTATTATCCCACTTGAGTATGGTCTGCTTGAAACGGATGGCCAACTTAGGGCGCTTTGTGGAATTAAACGAAAGAGGAGGATGTTTAGTGGTTTGCGTTCTAAATCTAGGCTCGTTTTGGTGGGAAGCTCGAAATTGAAGAGCATGGATTGGTGTAGTGTTTAAGTAAATGGGTCTAGGAGAGTAGTTTGGTGCTTCCATGAGAATTCTATTTTCTCGTCGCCAAGACAAAGTCAAGGCAATCAACTAGAAGATGGGTGCGAGGACAAGATATGGGATCCTGGATTAACCTATGATAGTCAATTTCGGGAGCTCGCATCTTGGAAAGAACCTCACCAAAGCTTAATGAAGAAGGTTGGAACGTCTGACAACTGATTGAAGGACAAGCACTTTTGGAGGTTCAAGGATGGATACAAGCATAAGCCGCCTTGACAAGAAGCCTCCCAATGTCCAACTTAAGGACTTAAACTAAAAGTGCTTGGTGGGAGACACCCCACCATGGTAAACTCTTTCCATTCTCTTGTAGATATAATGAATGAATGAATTGAGTTCCATTGTACAAAGTTTCTTTATTTCTGGGCATATTTTTCTTTGCTTGCTAAGTTGTCTATGCATCCTATGCTTTGATAGGGGATGAATCTTTGAATTGAGTTTTTGCTTGAACTGCAAGTTTTCTCAAGTTGTTTGAAAGATCCCATATGTTTCACGAAGAATGGAAATTTTGGAGGTCCTTTGATGCTCTTTAAAAAAAACAAAAAAAAAAAGCCAACCTACGCGCAAGCGCAAGGCGCGCGCGCGCGCAGGCTGCCCATTTCAGCTATCTGGGCCAAAAACCAGAGAGTTGTGCCACTTTTGGGCCAACTCTGTGTCTCAACCCACGCAGACGCACGATGTACGTGTCCGCACCACCCCCTGTTTCTTCATACACGCGTTGGCGTACTTCGCGCCTCCGCGCCCATTCCATAGGCTCATACCATCCACGCGAACGCGCAAGGTGCGCATCCGCGTCGATGCGTTTTCACATCACCCAGGGCAAAGGACCCAAGAGTTGTGCCAACTATGGGCCTCTTTTGTGCCTCTGGCCCAGCATACCCGCGCAGACGCACACTGTACGCATCTGCGCCAACCCTTAACTCGCCCATATGCGTGTAGGCGCATGTGGCGCTCCCGCGCCACCTCCCTATTTCTGATCACCCACGCTGACGCGCACGGTCCGCGCTCGCGCGGATTCAAAAATCTCATTTAACCAGAGACACCTAGCGCATTCGCGCACTACCCCTTCGTCCCTTTCACCCCCAACGTTTCATTTCCCTTCATTGCTAACCGTCACCCCTGCAACCCCCAGTACTCCGGCGAGCCCAATGGCAAACCGCCGCCGCCATCGCCGTGCGCACCCTCACCCCTCTTCCTCGCTCTCTCGCTCTCTCACTCCTCTGCCCCTCCTCTCTGTTTTCTCTCACTTTGCTCTGCCCCATCATCACCCTCGACAGCTGCAACCCCACCGTCGCCAGCGAACCCTCCGGTGACATCCCAGGCCACCAATCTTGCCCCGGCCGCTCTTCTTCTTTTTTTTCCCGTTCAGTCTCTGTACCCCAGGTTCTTGCTTCCCTTGTTCTGCATTCTTTTTACTGCTTACTGTAATTTCATTAATTTAGTTAGAATTAACTTAGTTAGTTAGTTTAGTTTGATTTATGTGGTTAGCGAATCTGGGCTGAGTATTGGATTTAGGCATTGTTTGAATTTCTGTTGCTGTGTGAAATTGCTCTGTTTTGCTGCATTATTTTGTGTTCATGTAATGTGTTAATGATGCTTGCTTGAGATGGATTGGTGAAGGGAGTGCTGATTGAAGCAACTACCCATGTTCTCTGTGTTGTCTGCATTGCCTTATGCTGAACTATTGGCTATCTGTTATATTCATATGAACTTGTATATGTGTGATTTTGTGCTTCTAATTGTTAATGAATTCATATGAAATCTGATTTGACTGTTTGAATTTGAAAAATGGCCAATTTACTGCTGAAATGCTGCCAGATTTTTCTTAACCACAGTTTTTGTGTTGATCTTGCTTGATGAATGTAGCAACCCCTAGTTGATGAATTCTGTTCAATTAGAGTTTTGTTGCTTAAATGGTTTTAGAAAATCCTTAGGAACAAGTTTTGGTATCGTTTAACCTCTTTGCTTGTTATGCATGATGGCTTACATATAGGCATTAAATGGTTTGAATAAACTTTCTAATTGACCATCACTTGTGATTTCCTTAAAAAATTTTTGCCTCTTTTGCATGGACACACAAGTTCAAACGTTCTCATCTATGTGACCAATTAGTTCATTATGTTCATACGTTGTCTCAGTGAGTTACATAGACCATGAGATTTCCAATTAACATTTGAACTTATGACTTGTGTGCATTGTTAGAATTGGTGTTAAATGTGCTTGATTTACTTGTCTCTCAAGATTTTAATTTCACCAACATTGCTAGTGATCCTTGCATTGATTGATGGTTTGTTTCACATTAGCTGCTTTCTAGCTACATCATATTTCATCATCAATGACTTGTTGCAATTCATGATTGTGAACATGCTTACATCCCTGTTTTGTGTGTTCCTTTCGAGTTGAGTCAGTAATCGCCATATCACTAATTTTCAAACTGATTTCTAACTTTCACTTGTTTAACCACCTGACTTCTTTTGGTTTTCAACTTAACTCTTTATATCATTCTTTTAGATATGGTGCTTTCTAAGCTCAGTGAACAAGCAATGTGCAAAATATGGTTTGAATTCTTGGTTTGAAGTTTGGTTTAAATTATGAATTCTGTTTGCTTGCATTCCAAGAAATCTCATTTCTTCTTTTGTTTCATGAGTTTGCTTTGCTTTGAGTGCTTTATGTTTCATTGGATATCGGCTTATATTGTATTATCTCTATTTTTCAGGATGTCGGATAAAGGAAAGGCTATAGCCACCACTTCCAAAAAGAGGAAGCGCTCCAAGACCTCTACCCCCTCACTATATGCTAATTATGCCAAGAACCCGCTGAATGATGAAGATATAGAAAATCAATCACTTCCATCCACTGATTCAATCAAATTCCCCAACCTCTACTGCGAGCTACGCTTCTCCCGTTATACAAAGAAAAACTTGAACATTGAGAAGAATCTAAATCTTCCCAATGACGTGAGGCGTGCTATAAACGCCTGTATTTCAGAGTTGGGATTGGATTTCGTTGATAGGGACCTAGGAAGGATTAACGTTTCATGGGTTAAAGAGTTTTACTGTAACTTCTTCCAAGTGAACTTGGATTCAGTGCACATAAGGGGTAGAGAGATTATGATCACCGAGGAGGCTATAGGGGATGCACTGCTTTGCAGAGTTGGTACTCCTGAGACTTGTGCCTACCAGCAGGCAGATGTGGCTATCCTCTCCATGACTTTTGACTATAAGGCGCTTAGGTACGTGATTGCTACACCAGACGCTCCATGGGTGATGGATGTGAACAATAAGAAGCCTAACGGGATGCTATCTGCATATCTGTCTAGGGAGGCTAGGACCTGGCAGTAGATCTTTGCCCACTACGTCCTGCCTACCACTCACTTCTCAGAGATCCCGATGGATATGCTGACTCTGATTGGGTGTGTCATGGAAAGGAAAGAGGTGTATTTCCCATGGCTGATTAGGCATAGCATGTGGAGAGCTCACATCCGCAGCTTGCTACCGTTTCCTACGCTTGTTACCAGCTTGGCCGAGCTGGCTGATGTCCCGTGAGAGGACGATGATGCGACACCACCACCCCCAGATGACGACGACAAGGAAGTTACTATTCCATGGGGTGGATGGGTACACGAGAAGCCCTCGACCAGACGTCGTTTTCGGGCTAGAGCGGCAGTTGAGGCTGCAGGACCCTCTTCCTCCACAGCAGCTGCAGCATCCTTACCACCACCGCCACCAGCACCTGAGCTGACTTACTTGTTAGTGCAGCACCTTCTTCGCTTCATGATGCGCTTCGAGCGTCATGTCATGCGACGTCTTGACCGCATAGACCAGGTATTCGCATCACAGGGCATTGAGCTTCCTCCACTTCTA
>NC_029794.2:80109151-80124427 GCF_000816755.2 Arachis ipaensis
GCGTCGTGTCATGCGACGCCTTGACCGGATAGATCAGGTGTTTGCATCACAGGGCATTGAGCTCCCTCCACTTCCAGGCTCTCCCGCCTCTGACGAGCAGGACCAGGAGGAGGAGCATAGTGAGGAGCTGACACAGCAGGAGGCACCGCCAGAGACGCAGACCACCACTGAGGTCCAGCAGCCTCCTGAGGTCCAGCATGACATTCCACAGCCAGTACTTGAGCCACAGCCAGTACCACCTCCAGTTCCACAGCCCGAGCCTGAGCATGAGCCACAGCCTGGTGCGATTGTTGACCCCCATCTCGAGCTTCAGTAGTAGCATCGAGGACGATGCTTAATTCTAAAGTGTGGGAAGGTCACTGTTCGTGACCGGTGTTTGCATCCATGTGGTGAACTTTCAGACTCTTATTTCCATTCGCTGCTACTTTATTTTGTTTTGTTCCGCACTTTATGTTTTAGATCATTTTGGGATTATTGTACATATTTATGCTATTGTAGACACTTTTATTTTGGTTGCGCACACTCTTAGTATATATTTTTGAGCTGAGAACACAAGCATGTGAGAATTGAGCCTAATTGTGTGGTTTCATCATACATAACCACTTACTTCCATTCTTGTGTGCATTATTCTCCTCATACGATTGTAATCTTTGATTTGTTTGATTCTCTATGTCAATTAAATTGTGTATACATGCATTTATATGATTGAGGCCGTTGTTCAAATAGCTCACTTACCCAAATAGCCTACCTTTTATCTTCCATTGTTAGCCAATTTTGAGCCTATGCTTAACCCATTTGTTCTTAATTATAGCACATTACAAGCCTAAGCGAAAAAGACAATAAATATCCCTTAATTTGGATCTTTGATTAGCCTAGGCTAGTGAGAGTGTTTATCATCTGATTTTGGGAAAGTTGGGAACATTGGGAAGAGATAAAAGTGTGTTTATGTTTCTTGTTGAAAAATATTGGGAATTGGGTACATATTCATGTATTAATCATGTGTAAACTATATGCATTGATGTTCTTGTATATATATCTTTACTTGATGAAAAAAAATATTTTTATTTCTCATATATAAAAGAAAGAAAAAGAAAAGCAATAAAAAGGGGACAAAATGCCCCAAAGTGAAGTTCAATAAGAGTCAATGCATAGGTGTGGTGATCAAAAAGAGAATACATGAGTGTGTGAGAAAAGTGAAGAATGGGTATTTAGGCTTGTTTAGAATTGTATGGGTTGTCATAGGTTAGGTGGGAAGTTTAAGCTAATCAAAGATTCAAATCTCAAGCTCACTTGACCAAATGCATCCTACCTTAACCCTAGCCTCATTACAACCTATGGGAAAGACCTCATGATATCTGTATGCATGCATAAGGTAATTGTTGATTGTTAAATGAAAAACAAATCTTGGAAAGCATGATTAGGGGGGAAATGAGTGAATCAACCCCGTACACTTGAGTGCCTAGAGCGGATACACATCCGGTGAGGGTTCGATCGCTCAAGTACATGTTTCCACCCATGATCATCCTTTCTTGCAAGTTTGTGAACTTTTTCAATGATTCAATCCAATTGTGGTTTGCTTGATTGCTAATACCTTAGCCCTTGTGCTTATACGCGTATTCTTGGAGGTTGATTTATCTTGACTAAGCCAATGCATCATATAGATAGATTGCATTTAGTAGTTGCATTGAATAAATGTTAATACCCTTTTGCTTCTTCTTGATTTTAGCATGAGGACATGCTTAGTTTAAGTGTGGGGAGATTTGATAAACCCCGATTTTGTGATTTATCTTGTGCTTATTTTGGGGGATTTTGTCACTTTTTCTCGCATTTATTCAATGAAATAGCATGGTTTTGTAATTCTCCCTTGAATTTTGCTTAAGTGTAAAAACATGCTTTTTAGGCCCTAAATTGGTGATTTTAATTCACTTTAATTCCATTCGATGCCTTGATGTGTTTGATGAGTGATTTCAGGTCCACAAGGCAAGTATTGGATGGAAGAAATGAGGAGAAAAGCATACACAAAGGGAGAATGCATGGAGAAACAAGGATTGGGAATGCACCAAAAGGACGGGCACGCGCAGAAGTGATTTCACCTATGGACGCGCACGCGTACATATCGCGTCCGTGCGGATTGAGAATTCGCCATCGACGCGCTGATGCCAAGGCATTTTGGCCAGTTTCACTGACCTTTTCTTTATGGTTTTAAGGTAGTTTCATGCATTTTCTTAGGAAATAAGCAAGTTTTGGATAAATAATCACTTATATCTTGATTCAAGCAAACATTGTGAATTTTATATGATTTCATGAGAATTATGCATGAATTAAAGGACAAATTGAATGATGCATGACTTATAACTTGGATTAGAGCTTTGATGCACTTTATTGCTTGATTTCAGGATAAAGGAAGCAAGGAAGAACCACGTTAGCAGCCACGTTAGTCTAGCTAACGTGACCACTAACGTGGAATGAAGGCTAGCTTGCAACGTTAATGAGAAAAGTGATTGCCAATAACGCCTTCGTGAGCCATCATAGCCCATGTTAGTTGCCACGTTAACTATGTTAACGTGGAAGCTAACGTGGAAGAGAAGTAGAACTCCAACGTTAGTGGTAAAAGTAAGTGCCACTAATGTTCCAAAAGGGGCAATTGGCCACGTTAAGAGCCATGTTAACTTAGTTAACGTGAGCTCTAACGTGGAAGAAGAAGATGATGCCAACGTTAGTGACACTCACCTTTGTCACTAACGTTGGACTAAGCCCATATTGGCTACGTTAAAAGCCACGTTAACCTAGTTAACGTGGGCTCTAAGGTGGAGGGAGTAAGAATCACCAACGTTAGTAACACTCACCTTTGTCACTAATGTTGGATTGAGCCACTATAAGCCGCGTTAGTTGCCACGTTAATTACATTAACGTGGAAGCTAGCGTGGAGAAGAGGGATGATGAGCCAACGTTAGTGACACTCACCTTTGTCACTAACGTTGGAGATGGCTATCAATACCACGTTAGAAGTCACGTTAACTTAGTTAACGTGAACTCTAACGTGGGAAGTAGGGGCGTTCTGAAGCGTTAGTGACAAAGGTAAGTGTCACTAACGCTCTCAAAGATTTGGCAAGCCTACGTTAAAGGACACGTTAACTATTCTAACATGAACTCCAACGTAGGGAGAAAGGGGTACTCTCAACGTTATTGAAAAAGGTAAACTCCAGTAACGTTTGCGAAGGGCCAAGGGTCAACGTTAGTGGTCACGTTAGTGCCACTAACATTGAAGTTAACGTGGACTACTTTGGGTTAAGAACGTTAGTGAAAAAGGTGATTGTCACTAACGTTCTCAACCCCACATTTTCACTTAACATTAACACCACTAACGCCCTAAGCTAAAGTCCCTGCCTACTTCACACTTTCTCTGCAAGTAAAGCTGAGCCCACTGAAGAAGATAACTGCTTCAACTCAAGATCCAAAGGCCCATATCCAAGACTTGAAGAGCCAACTAGAAGATCAGAAGAGTAGTATAAATAGGGAGAGCTTTGAACTAGAAAGGGAGCTTTTGGCATTATTAGAATTACTCTTTGTATTTTACTTTCTCTGCACTTCTAGTTTAACTTTCAGAATGTACTCTCCATCTTTGCTTTCATTTCCTAGAGCTATGAACAACTAAACCCCTTTCATTGGGTTAGGGAGCTCTGTTGTAATTTGATGGATCAATAATAGTTTTCATTATTCTTCTTCTTTCTTTTCTCTTGATTTTACTAGAAAGCTTTCAATCTTCATCCAATTGAGTAGTTATCTTGGAAAAGAAGCTATTCATACTTGGATCTCTTCTTAACCTTGGAAAAGGAATGAAGAGATCATGCTAGAAATGCTTTCTAATGTTGGACCAAATTGGGGTTTGGGTGGATATGGTGACATATAATTCTCCCAATACTTTGATTTGGAAATACATGTGGTATAATCAGTGACCACACTTCATCTCTTCTCATGAGCAATTAGACCAAGGAATTGGCTATTGATCTTATTTGAGAGATTGAATTACCAAGGAATTGGAATTCAATCACTTAAGATTGCCAAGGAGATCAATGAATGCATTGATTGAGGAAGAGATGAAAATGAACCTGATCCGGAGAATGCAACATCTCCTAAGCCCAATGAATTCCCCATTTCTGATCTTACCCATTCTATTTACTTTATGCCATTTACTTTCATGCTAAACTTCCCTTCCCCATTTAAGATTCTGCAATTTACTTCCCGTCATTTATTTTCTGCTATTTACTTTCCCGCCATTTAATTTCCTGCAATTCTCAACTCACTTTCTGCTTAGCTCAACTAGAACATTCTTCCAATTAAAGTTGCTTGACCAATCAATCCCTGTGGGATTCGACCTCACTCTATTGTGAGTTTTTATTTGACGACAATTCGGTATACTTGACGACAAGTTTCCGTGCATCACGTGCACGCGCACGTGGCACGCACGCGCCGATACCCTCACGTGGCCCACTTGAAGGCAAAACGCTGGGGGCGATTTCTGAGCTGCCCAGGCCCAAATCCAACTTTTTTCTGAGTGTATTTCATGCAGAATTGAAGTCCAAGCAAAGGAGGGAGCAATTAGTTTAGCCAACATGAGCCTTTAGTTAGTTTTCTATAGAGAGAAGCTTCCTCTTCTCTGTAGAATTAGGTTTGGATTAGGTTAGATTATCTCAATTTCATGTTTGAATATTAGATCTCATCTTGTTTCTTTGATAATTTCTCATTTCTACATCTTGATCCTCTTAGTTTTTAAGTCAATTCCTCATTTTTCTCTCTTTTGTGATGATGACTCATGTTGGATTTGTTTACATTTAATGCAATTTGATGTTGATGTTTCTTTACTTGATGAATTGAGTTGTGACCTCACTTTTCTTGCAATTAATAGTGATAGATTTTGATATCCTTGCATTTTATGGTGTTGATTTTTATTGCACTCCAAGTGTTCGATGAAATGTTCTCTTTAGTTCTTGAGTAGTTTTATCAACTCTTGGCATAGGCCAAAGGACTTGAGTGATCTTGAGTTTTTGGACATAATGAATTTGGTAATTTGAGAACCCTGTGTGATCAATTTGAAGCTCATTGACGCTAACCCATTACTAAGCTAATTAGTAGGTAGGTTAGGACTTATGGGTGGATGTGATTAGGCCTATTTGACATACTTCTGGTCTAGGAGTAAATATTACGTACTTAAGGCTTCGAGAAGTAGACTTAATGGGTTTGCCTCTCATAATTGTCAATAATAGGTTTGTTAAATGGGATGGTGATCTCGAGTACCTAAGTCTTAGCCAAGAGTTATTTATTTTGTTTTCTTTACTTACTCGCTCAATTTACTTTCTTGCCATCTCATAAACAAAACCCCCCTTTTTACCCCCATCATAACCAATACGCATGCACTCCATTGTGTCCTAGGGAGACGACCCGGAGTCTAAATACTCTGGTTAATTCTTATTTGGGGTTTGTTCTTCGTGACAACTCAATATTTTTGATTGGGAGGATTGTTTGTTGGTGTAGAACTATACTTTACAACGAGAATTCATTCAATTGAGGAAATTCTATATCAACAAAAGTTCGTTCATTAAGGTGCATATAGTTTATTTGCATTGAATAAATGTTCATACCCTGTTCCTTGTCTTTCTTTATTCTTAGCATGAGGACATGCTTAGTTTAAGTATGGGGAGATTTGATAAACTCCGATTTTGTGGTTTATCTTGGGCTTAATTTGGGGGATTTTATCACCTTTTCTCACATTTATTCAATGAAATAGCATGGTTTTGCAATTCTCCCTTGATTTGTGCTTAAATGTTAAAACATGCTTTTTAGGCCTTAAAATAGCTAAATTCAATTCACTTTAATTCCATTCGATACCTTAATATGTTTGTTGAGTGATTTCAGGTTCATAAGGCAAGTATTGGATGGAAGAAGTGAGGAGAAAAGCATGCAAAGTGGGAGAACTCATGAAGAAATGAAGGAACCGCAAAGCTGTCAAGCCTGACCTCTTTGCACTCAATCGACCATAACTTGAGCTACAGAGATTCAAATGAGACGATTTCAGTTGCATTGGAAAGCTAACATCCGGGGCTTCAAAATGATATAGTTGCTTGACTTTAGAGACACGCACACGCACTATACGTGTACGTATCGATGGAGCAGCGTGGGTCCAGTTTGGGCAACTTGTTGGGGGCAATTTCTAGCTCATTTTGGGCCCAATCCAACTCATTTCTGGTGCTATTGAACCCAAGAATTGAAGGGAAAAAGAAGGAAGTAGTCATAGTTTAGTTTTCATCATGTTTTAGGGTAGGATTCTAGAGAGAGAAGCTCTCTCCTCTCTCTAGATTTAGGATAGAAATTAGGGTAAAATTAGATTAATCACTCTCAAATTTCTCTTTCAATTCTTGTTTTGATTTTAATTCTCATTATATTTTAGTGTTCTATTGTCTTAATCTCCTCTCTCTAGATTTAGGAAAGAAATTAGGGTAAAATTAGATTAATCACTCTCAAATTTCTCTTTCAATTCTTGTTTTGATTTTAATTCTCATTATATTTTAGTGTTCTATTGTCTTAATCTTCTTAGTTTCTCTTGTTGATTTCTTGTTTTGCTCTCTTTTATGTTTCCTTTAGTTTTTGAGTAGTTCTCTTTACTCTTGGCCTAGGCTAAGGGAATTGAGTGACCTTGAGTCATTGGGTCTCAATAATTTGGTGATTTAAGAACCCTTGGTGATCAATTTGATATCCATTGACACTAACCCACTACTAATCTAATTAGTAGATAGGTTGGGACTTATGGGTTGATGTTATCAAGCCTATTTGACGTACTTCAAGTCTAGGAGTAGATATTACGTACTTAAGGCTTTTGGAAGTAGACTTAATAGGTTGGCTCCTCATAATTATCAATATATGGTTTGTAGACAAGGATGGTGATCTCAATTATGCATGTCTTAGCCAAGAGTTATTTCCATTTCTTTTATTAGTTCTTGACATTTTACTTTCTTGTTGTTTACTTATTTTGCCAATTATAAAATCATACCTCCTTGTTCTTCATAGCCAATAATTGACCACTTCATTGCAATTCCTTGTGAGACAACCCGAGGTTTAAATACTTCGGTTAATTTTCATTTGGGGTTTGTTAATTGTGACAAACAAATTTAATTTGATGTGAGAGTTATTTGTTAGTTTGGAGCTATGCTTACAACGAAATTCTTCTTTCTAAAAGAGAAATTCCTAACCAACACGATTCTTGCTATCACTTATACCACGAAGGTTCTAACCCCCGGACTCGGTCCGTAGATTAGAAACCCAAGAGATACGCATTCAAGCTGTCGTCCAATGACTACGTTAAGCTTAGATAGAATGGGAGTGGTTGTCAGGCATGCGTTCATAGGTTGAGGATAATGATGAGTGTCACGGATCATCATATTCTCTATATTGAATGTAAAAAATGTCATGAGTCGCTAAATGAATCTCAAAAAGTAGTTTTTATACTAAACTAGTAACTTAGGGTTACAGAAAATGAGTAACTAAGTGTAGATATATAGTGCAGAATTTCACTTCCGGGGCTCACTTGGTGAGTGTTTGGGCTGAGCTTTCAAACTTTCACGTGCATATTCCTCATATTGGAGTTAAACGCCACCCTGGGTGCCAAAATGAGCGTTTAACGCCGAAAAGTATGCCAGTTCTGGCGTTTTACACCAGAAAGTTTTTGGCTGGATTTTAACGCCAGTTTGGGCTATCAAATCTCGGGCAAAGTATGGACTATTATATATTTCTGGAAAGCCCAAGATGTCTACTTTCACACGCAATTGAGAGCGCACCAATTGGACTTCTGTAGCTCCAGAAAATCCATTTCAAGTGTAGGAGGGTTAGAATCCAACAGCATCTGCAGTCCTTTCTCAGCCTCTAAATCAGATTTTTGCTCAGGTCCCTCAATTTCAGCAAAAAAATACTTAAAATTAAAGAAAAACATACAAACTCATAGTAAATCCCAGAAATGTGATTTTTGAATAAAAACTAATAAAAATATAATAAAAAGTAACTAAAATTTACTAAAAACTACCTAAAAACAATGCCAAAAAGGGTATAAATTATCCGCTCATCACCTATAAGCATGAGACACACAATAGAGTATTCAATAAAGCATAGTCAGTCCACTCCCCAGGCTCTACTGGGAACGAACTGCTCTGATACCAAATTGTAACGACCCAACTCCCAGTATGCCATGGTCATACAAGAAGCTAAGTGTTACTAACTTGTCCTTCCTAATTATTAACTATTATTTAATATATGAGCCTGTGCCTTGTTAGAATGTTGCCAATTTTACAAGTAACTTTTTTTTATTTGTTGCGGAAGATAAGGTAATATAAACAAGCATACATTGAGAGTAATAGAAAAGCAGCATAAAGAAACATAGAAATACAACTGATAATATACATCATATACACTATAACAAAACATGTAGCGTTTACACAAGATCAAGTCAGTTTACATCCTCGTCATCCTTTGTAGCTAATATATACATGACACTCCCAGGGCCTGGCCCATACAAAAAGCTGCTAAGCTGGCACCCAGGCTAGCCTAACCACTATATAGCTCCTAGCTCTCGGGTGTACTAACACAAGTGAGAGACTAACTAATAGATAATGTCAGACTAGAGTGTCATCAAATGAATGCCCCTACGGCTGTCAAGTTATATCTACACGTGGCCGTTTGGAGAATCGTCGTGAGGCTCGTCCATCTCCTCATCCTGCTCTATCTCTATCTCAGGATCCTCCTCCTCCTCATCGTCTGCAGCTACAAATATACCCTCAGATCCACCAGAAACACTGCTGTCACTATGTACAAAACCATTCGCGAGCACAGGTCCGTTCGCGTAAATAGGAGCTACCCCATCGTCTGGTAGTGCCGGCTCATTAGGCTATGGAAAGTCAGGGATCGGCTCAGGGGGAAGTCCCACTCTGGTGGAATCACATGTACGTAGTCACCAGCTAACTCAGGCTCATCAAGAATGATAGACTCAGGTACCACCTCATTCAAAGGTTGAGCTGGTATAGGGTGTCTGGGACCATCAGGAAAAGGATGTCCAGGTGCGTCAGGGTGTAACCAAGATAAGGAAAAGTTGTAAAGAGCATCGGGGTCAAAATGCGGGCTAGATAGAGGATGTTGAAAAGCTCGATTAGGTAACGCATATCGTCTAATACGAGGCTCCAAACCCATAATGAAATAACTATGATGTACCGAATCCTTGTAGACGTAAGGGTCCTCAAACTCATAGAAGATCACACCCGTCTCCATCTGAGGGGGAGGAAGGGAGAGAAGGGAGTAAGAACTGGGGAGTCCTTAGTAGGGCCGGGGTTATTAGTTACATTCATTTATTCGGCGTCGATTAGCAGGCGAAAAATGGAATATAGCAAGCAGTAAATAGAAGATAAAGATAGATAGAGAAAGTAGGGAAAACAGAAAGCATAATACAAATAGGAGAATACAAGAAAATAAAACACAGATATAGTATACACGAAAACAAACATAGAGCAATAGATCATACACACAAGAAGAAAAGCAATAGAGAATAATGTGCAGACAAGAATGATGCATGTCTAGTCCTAGTGGAGGTAATGAGCTCATTTGTCGGTTTCTACCCGCTCCCGACATAACCCACCATTTCCAGCCGGATATGGCTTTCCTGTTGGCTATACCCCTGTGTACAGGAAATAACCCCTCTGCCACCACAGGGTCCACTACACGCAGGAAATAACACATCTGTCACTACAGGGATGTATGCCAACACACCTTCTGTATATAGGAAATAACCCTAAGTATAGGTTCATTAAGTCTATACTGAAACAGTTTAACTTTTCATATAATACCTAACCCTAGTCGCAACTCATTGACTAACTATGTTGCCCTAATTCATTCACTAATATCTGTTTATTTTTCTGTTATTAAAACTTTACAGATTTTTCTTTCGTTTTTATCTCTTCTTTAACTTTTTATCTTTCCTTTATCTTTGTCTCACTAACATGTTATTACCACTCCCTAAGTGTTTTATGAAGGTAATTACGAGATTCTATGCTTAAAGTTGTCTTTCTAAAGCTTTTACAGTGAGTTTTTACTTGACGATAATCCGGTGCACTTGCCGGTAGGAAATTGTTGAGAGACAGTTTTCGAGCCAATCAAAGCTTCATAGTCTTGGACATAGGAGTGGATGAGGATGATTCTATCATCCTCAGAAGACCTTTCCTAGCTATTGCAAATGCCATGATTAATGTTGCAAAGGGAGAAATGGTTTTCCCATTAGGAGAGGACTACATCTTGTTCAAGATGTCCAATCCCAACTCTCCATCTGAGAAAAGAGAGATAACTGTGCAACACTTAGTGTTCCAACCATTTTTTTCTATGCAAAGCTTTGCAGAGCCCCCAAACATCAATTCTAAGTTTGGTGTTGGGCAGCCATTAACAAGCACTGAAAAAAGGTACTTGAAAGAAAGTATCTTAAGGCTGGAGGGACAAGAAAGTCCCAACTGAAGGCCTCTCACCTGGCATGAGAGTTGTCTTCACCAAGAAAATAGTCATACCACATACAGTGAGTCGTATCCTATCTCTAGAGCATGTGGAGCTTGATGATTAGACTTTTGTGTGGTTTAGAATTCACAAATGAAAGCTCGTTGCAATATAGTCTCTAAACCAACAATAGTCCTTTCATACAAAAATTTGTTTATCACAAGTAACAAACCCCTAAAATCTATAAACCGAAGTATTTAAACCTCGGGTCGTTCTCCCTGGGAATTACAATGATGTGTCCTGTTATTGGTTATGAGGTATTTTGGGGTTTTTGGATAAGAAACGTGAAAAGTAAATGGAAATGAAATTCAAATAACAAAAAGGCCTTGGCAAGGTTTGGTGGTCATGGATCTCTATCCTAATCACTAACCACAACATGAGAATTGGCAAGGATCAACCCCATTAAGTCATCCTCTAACTAATAAAGGAAAGTCAAATGAGCTATGTCAATCCAAGTCCATAAGTCCTAGTTCTACACCAAATCAATTAGTGAGATCTAGAGTTAATGGCTCCTAATCGTCAATCACTTGGACATTAGTAACTCAAAAGTTCCTAAGTTACCTTCCCAAGCCAAGAGCACAAAAATTTTACTCTAAAATCCAACTAAGAATTTTATCAAACACTTAGATGGCATAAAAGAAAAGCATAGTAAAATAGCAAGAAAAGTAAATCTACACTACTCAATTGCAAGGAATTAAACAACAACAAATCAAATCAACAATAAAGGAACATGAATCATAAATTACATTAAAGGAAAATAGAAGAAACAAAAGTGCATCAACATAAAAGTAGAGAATTACATGAATTAAATGCAAAACTAGAAAAAAGAAATGTAGAAGAAGAAGAATTGCAAAGAGAAAAGTAAATCAAAGCATTAAATTAAACTAGGTCTAAGAATTTCTAATCTAGATCTAAAACCTCATCCTAATCCTAGAGAGAAGTGAGAGCTTCTCTCTCTAAAACTAACCTAAACTAAACTAATGATCAAAAGTATGTAAAGTATGTAAAGTTTGTTGATTCCCCTTCAATCCTTGGCTTAAATAGCATAAAAAATGAGTTGGATTGGGCCTACAAGGCTTTAGAATTTGCTGGCCACGTATTGCTTTAAGTGGATCATATGGCAGCAACAATGTGTGCGTGTATAGTGCACGTACGCATCACCATACGTGTAGCAACTATGGCAAATCTTATATTGTTTTGAAGCCCCAGATGTTAGCTTTCCAATGCAACTAGAACCGCATCATTTGTACCTCTTTAGCTCAAGTTATGGTCGATTAAGCGCGAAGAGGTCAGCTTGACAACTTTTGCGATTCCTTCATTTCTTCATGAGTTCTCCTTTTTTACATGCTTTTTCTTCATTCCCTTGATCCAATCTTTGCCTCCTAAATCTGAAATCACTTAACAAGCATATCAAGGCATCTAATGGAATCAAAGGTAAATCAGGATTAAACAATTAAGGTCCTAAAAAGCATGTTTTCACACTTAAGCACAATTAAAGGAGAATTTACAAAACCATGCTATTTCATTGGATAAATGGGAGAAAGGTTGACAAAACCCTCTAAATTCAACACAAGATAAATCCTAAATATGGGGTTTATCAACCTCCCACACTTAAACTAAGCATATCCTCATGCTTAAACCAAGAGAAAGCAAAGGATATCAACATTTATTCAATGAGAGCTAACTAAATGCAACTATCTATATGAATGCAACTAAATGCAAAATGATTCTACCTACTTGGTTAAAAATAAATCAATCTCCCAGACATACATACACAAGTAGGGCTAAGGTCCCATGACGACTCATGAATCCTACCAATTTAAATATCAAGATGAAGTTCAAGTAGACTTACAAGAAGAAAGCTCATGAAAGCCGGGAATCAAGGAGTTGAGCATCGAACCCTCACCGGAAGTGTTTGCACTCTAGTCGCTCAAGTGTGTAGGGTCGATTCTCTCAATTCTCCTCTAATCATGCTTTCTAAAATTTGTTCTTCTTCTAACAATCAACATATATTTCATGCATGCATACAAGTATCATGAGGTCTTTTCTTTAGGTTGTAATGGGGCTAGGGTCAAGGTAAGGATGCATATTTGGTCAAGTGAGCTTGAAATTTGAATCTTTGATAAGCATAAATTTCCCACCTAACCTATGACATCCTATACAATTTCAAAGCTAACCTAACTACCCATTTTTCTCACTTTTTCACATACTCATCTATTCCTTTTCATTTCACAACACTTATGCATTGACCCTTTGGTGCACGAAATTGTGATCTCAGGCAACGGCGCCAGAAACTCTGTACGCACGTCTTAATAAATCGTTTTTCATTCACAATTTTGATACAACTAACCAGCAAGTGCACTGGGTCGTCCAAGTAATAAACCTTACGTGAGTAAGGGTCGATCCCACGGAGATTGTTGGTTTGAAGCAAGCTATGGTCACCTTGTAAATCTCAGTCAGGCGGATATCAAAGGTTATGGAGTTTTCAAAATTAATAATAAATAGACAGAAAATAAAGATAGAAATACTTATGTATATCATTGGTGAGAGTTTCAGATAAGTGTATGGAGATGCGTTCGTTCCTCTGAGCTTCTGCTTTCCTACTGTCTTCATCCAATCAATCTTACTCCTTTCCATGGCTGGCTTTATGTAAGGGCATCACCGTTGTCAATGGCTACATCCCATCCTCTTGTGAAAATGGTCCAAATGCTCTGTCATAGCACGGCTAATCATCTGAGGTTCTCGATCATGCTGGAATAGGATTCACCCTCCTTTTGCGTCTGTCACTACGCCCAGCACTCGCGAGTTTGAAGCTCGTCACAGTCATTCAATCCCTGAATCCTACTCGGAATACCACAGACAAGGTTTAGACTTTTCGGATTCTCATGAATGCCGCCATCAATCTAGCTTACACCATGAAGATTCTGATTAAGAGATCTAAGAGATACTCATTCAATCTAAGGTAGAACGGAAGTGGTTGTCAGGCACGCGTTCATAAGGAATGATGATGATTGTCACGTTTATCACATTCAGGTTGAAGTGTCATCACATTCATGTTGAAGTGCGAATGAATATCTTAGAAGTGGAATAAGTTGAATTGAATAGAAAACAGTAGTACTTTGCATTAATTCTTGAGGAACAGCAGAGCTCCACACCTTAATCTATGGAGTGCAGAAACTCTACCGTTGAAAAATACATAAGTGAAAGGTTCAGGCATGGCCGAGAGGCCAGCACCCAAAATGTGATCAATAGTCTCCTAAGATGAATAATATATTAAAACTGAGACCAAAGATCCAAATACAATAGTAAAAAGTTCTATTTATACTAAACTAGTTACTAGGGTTTACAGAAGTAAGTAATTGATGCATAAATCCACTTCCGGGGCCCACTTGGTGTGTGCTCCGGCTGAGCTTGAATGTTACACGTGCAGAGGCTCTTTTTGGAGTTGAACGCCAGATTGTAATGTATTTCTGGCGTTCAACTCTGGTTTGTGACTTGTTTCTGGCGTTTAACTCCAGACACCAGCGTAGAACTGGCGTTCAACGCCTTTTTACGTCCTCTAAACTCGGCCAAAGTATGAACTATTATACATTGCTGGAAAGCCCTGGATATCTACTTTCCAAAGCAATTGGAAGAGTGCCATTTTGAGTTCTGTAGCTCCAGAAAATCCACTTTGAGTGCTGGGAGGTCAGACTCCAACAGCATCAGCAGTCCTTCTTCAACCTCTGAATCTGATTTTTGCTCAAGTCCCTCAATTTCAGCGAGAAAATACCTGAAATCACAGAAAAACACACAAACTCATAGTAAAGTCCAGAAATGTAAATTTAACATAAAAACTAATGAAAACATCCCTAAAAGTAACTATATTCTACTAAAAACATACTAAAAACAGTGCCAAAAAGCGTATAAATTATCCGCTCATCACAACACCAAACTTAAATTGTTGCTTGTCCCCAAGCAACTGAAAATCAAATAGGATAAAAAGAAGAGAATATACTATAAATTCCAAACTATCAATGAAACATAGCTCCAATTAAATGAGCGGGACTTGTAGCTTTTTGCCTCTTGAATAGTTTTGGCATCTCACTTTATCCATTGAAGTTCAGAATGATTGGCATCTATAGGAATTTCGAGTTCAGATAGTGTTATTGATTCTCCTAGTTCAGTATGATCATTCTTGAACACAGCTATTTTATGAGTCTTGGTCGTGGCCCTAAGCACTTTATTTTCCAGTATTACCACCGGATACATAAATGCCACAGACACATAACTAGGTGAACCTTTTCAGATTGTGACTCAGCTTTGCTAAAGTCCCGAATTAGAGGTGTCCGGGGTTCTTAAGCGCACTCTTCTTTTGCTTTGGACCTTGACTTTAACCGCTCAGCCTCATGTTTTCACTTGACACCTTCACGCCACAAGCACATGGTTAGGGACAGCTTGGTTTAGCCGCTTAGGCCAGGATTTTATTCCTTTAGGCCCTCCTATCCACTGATGCTCAAAGCCTTGGGATCCTTTTTATTACCCTTGCCTTTTGGTTTTAAGGGTTATTGGCTTTTTGCTCTTGCCTTTTGGTTTTGAGAGCTTTTGGCTTTTTCTGCTTGCTTTTTCTCTTTTTTTTTTTCGCCTATATTTTTTTTTTCTTTTTTTTTCTGCAAGCTTTGTTCTTTGCTGCTTTTTCTTGCTTCAAGAATCATTTTTATGATT
>NC_029794.2:80124544-80130984 GCF_000816755.2 Arachis ipaensis
ATTTAAGAGAGGTGATGGATTCATAGGACATTCATAACTTTAAAACATAGTTACTAACTACTAATGATCATGTAATGAAGACACAAACATGGATAAGCACTTAACATAGAGAAAACGAAAAACAGAGAATGTAAGAACAAGGAATGAGTCCACCTTAGTGATGGTGGCGTTTCCTTCTTGAGGAACCAATGATGTCCTTGAGCTCTTCTATGTCTCTTCCTTGTCTTTGTTGCTCCTCCCTCATTGCTTTTTGATCTTCTCTTATTTCATGAAGGATGATGGAGTGCTCTTGATGTTCGACCCTTCATTGTCCCATGTTGGAACTTAATTCTCCTAGGGAGGTGTTGGTTTGCTCCCAAAAATTCTGTGGAGGAAAGTGCATCCCTTGAGGTATCTCAGGGGTTTCTTGATGATGAGCTTTATATGTCTCTTGAGATCCACGAATGGGCTCTCTTGCTTGCTCCATCCTTTTCTTAGTGATTGGTTTCTCTTCCTCAACGGGAATGTCTCCTTCTATGGAAGCCCCAGCTGAGTAACATAGATGGCAAATAAGATGAGGAAAAGCTAGCCTTGCCCCAGGAAAGGGCTTTTCGGCTATTTTGTAGAGTTCAAGGGAGATGACTTCATGAACTTCTACTTCCTCTCCAATCATGATGCTATGGATCATGATGGCCCGATCCACAGTAACTTCAGATCGGTTGCTAGTAGGGATGATGGAGCGTTGGATGAACTCCAACCATCCTCTAGCCACAGGATTGAGGTCCAGTCTTCTTAATTGAACCGGCTTGCCTTTGGAGTCAATCTTCCATTGAGCTCCTTCCACACATATGTCCATGAAGACTTGGTCAAACCTTTGATTAAAGTTGACCCTTCTAGTGTAGGGGCGTGCATCTCCTTGCATCATAGGCAAGTTGAACGCCAACCTCACATTCTCCAGACTAAAATCTAAGTATTTCCCCCGAACCATTATAATATAATTCTTTGGATTCGGGTTCTTACTTTGATCATGGTTCCTAGTGATCCATGCATTGGCATAGAACTCTTGAACCATTAGGATGCCGACTTGTTGGATGGGGTTTGTTAGAACTTCCCAACCTCTTCTTTGGATTTCATGTCGGATCTCCGGATACTCATTTCTTTTGAGTTTGAAAGGGACCTCAGGGATCACCTTCTTCTTGACCACAACATCATAGAAGTGGTCTTGATGAGCTTTAGAGATGAATCTTTCCATCTCCCATGACTCGGAGGTAGAAGCTTTTGTCTTCCCTTTCTCTTTTCTAGAGGATTCTCTGGTCTTAGGTGCCATCAATGGTAATGGAAAAACAAAAAGCTTATGCTTTTACCACACCAAACTTAAAATATTGCTCTCCCTCGAGCAAGAGAAGAAAGAAGAGATGAAGAAGAAGAAGAAATGGAGGAGAGGGAGAGAGATGTGTGTATTCGGCCATATGGGTGGGATTGGGTGGGAAAGAGATGTTAAATTTTGAAGGTAGGTGGGTGTATGGATGTGAGTGGTGAAGTGGTGATAGGGAAGAGAGATTGAGGTGATTGGTGAAGAGTTTTGGGGAAGAGTGTTTATGGAATTGTGTGAAAGAGGGGTGAGAAGAAGTGAGTGGAGGTAGGTGGGGATCCTGTGGGGTCTACAGATCCTGAGGTGATCCTGTGGGGTCCACAGATCCTGAGGAATTCATGCTATTTCATGAGGTTTTATAATTAGGCATGCAAAATGCCCTTGCACACAACTCTGGGCGTTCAGCGCGAGATTGGTGCTTGTTCTGGGCGTTGAACACCCATTTGTTGCCCATTTCTGGCGTTGAATGCCAGAACCAATTGTTCTGGGCATTCAGCGCCAGCTCTTCTCCAGGGTGCAATTCTGGCGTTCAAATGCCCAGATGCTGCCCATTTTGGGGGTTCAGCGCCAGAACCATGCTCTGTTCTGGCGTTGAACGCCAGCCAAATATTTCTTACTGGCGTTTAAACGCCAGTAAGGTCTTCCTCTAGGGTGTGATTTTTCTTCTACTATTTTTGATTCCGTTTTCAATTTTTTTATTTATTTTGTGACCCCACATGATCATGTACCTGCAAAGACATATATGTAATAAAAATATAATTAAATAAAAATTGGGTTGCCTCCCAACAAGCGCTTTTTTAATGTCAATAGCTTGTGATGACAAGTCATCTTAGCCTAGTTTCACTAGTCTTTTTCTTTAGTTTTCAACTGAATTATGCACTTTCTTGAGCCATAAGCAAGCCAATTGGGAAGATTTTCATGTTTCCTTTGATTTAATCAACCATGTATGAATTCATGCTATTTCATGAGGTTTTATGCTATAATTGTCACATATTATGAAAGAATGAATATCTCATGATTTTGAGCATAGCTTTGATGTGTTTGGTTGATTAATGATAGGTGAAGAAAGCTTGGAGAAAGGTTGAAGCAAGGAGGAATGGCTAGGAGGAAGAGAGGACAAAAAGTTTGAGCAAAAGTTTGCGCCAACGTTAGCCCCTAACTTTTTGGCTAACGTTGGCGCCATGAGTATGCAAGGGGAGGCCAACGTTGGAGCAAAAGTTAGACCCCTAACTTTTGCCCCAACGTTGGTATTAGCAAAGAAGGGTGCTGATGTGAAAAGTTGGAGTAAAAGTTAGCCTCCAACTTTTACTCGAACTTTTACTCAAGCTTTCATGATTCCAACCCGGTTCAATTCGGTTCTTCTCCAAACTCCAAGAGCAATCAACCAAGGCCTCTATCAACCCAATTCCATCAAGAGCAAAGGCCCAATTGAAGGCTTGAAGACCATTTGAAAAAGTGTATAAATAGCATAGGATTTAAGTTTTTAAAGGAGCTTCCCTTTTAGTTTTTCAGAAGAGCTTTCTTTTCGGTTTGCTTAGAGCTCACTTTTATTTTTCTTAGCATTGTTGTTTTAATTCAAGAGAATTTCGGAGGAGAATTGATCTCTCTTCTTCCTTGTTGTTGCCCAGCACTCTTTACTTTTCTTGTCTTGGATTTTGGGTGGAGAATTGAAGAAATTCTGTTTCAATCTCACCTTGGGATCTTGTTTAATTTTCTGCTTAATTGAATTTCAGTTTCGGTTACTTGCTTCTTCATCTACTTTCTTTGCAATTTACAATTTCCTTTGCAATTGTTCTGGTTGGATCTAGGAAGGTATTGAGATCTAGACTTGGTTTTCTAGTCTCTTGGGTCCTGAGATCTGAATTCCAATTTTACATCCTCTGTTTACTGTTTTCCATGCTCATTTACTTTTCTATTTTAGATCCGATTCAATCCAAGTCATCCTTTACTTCTCTGTTTGTTGAAATTTTACTTTTCCTTGTTTAATTTCTGCAAACCCAATTCCCAATTCCCTTTACAATTCAAGCCATTTACATTTCTTGCACTTTAAGATTCTGCAATTTACATTTCTTGCGTTCTAAGTTTCTGCCATTTAATTTCTCGCTCTTTAAGATTCAGCACTTTAAACTTCAGCTATCTTTAATTTCATGCCAATTACCCATTCCCTTTACTTTCTATGCAATTTAAATTCTTCAAATCACAAATCTCTCAACCAAATCTTGATTCGCTTGACTAAATCAACCACTAAACTAAAATTTCTCAATCCTTCAATCCCTGTGGGATCGACCTCACTCCCGTGAGTTATTATTACTTGATGCGACCCGGTGCACTTGCCGGTTAAGTTTGGGTGTTTTGGAGAGATTCGTTTTTCCACGAAAATATCCCATCAAGTTTTTGGCGCCGTTGCCGGGGATTGATTAGATTGACAATGATTAAGTGAAGTGGAGATCTAGATCTAGCATTTTTATTTCCTGTTTCTTTAATTTTCAATTAACCCACTAACTGTTTGAATTTTTGCTTAAGCTAACTAAAACTTCATTCTAGCAGTAGATTGAAGTGTCACTGGTTTGTGTGTTTCTTATGTTCTGCTTGTATGTCAGGTACAAGAAGAACCACACCCACCTTTCATGAACAAGACGAAAGAACTCTCCGAAGGCTAAGAAGAGAAGTAAGAGAAAAAGATGTTGCTGGAGAGGAAGAATCAGATGAAGAATATCATGAATTGGAGGAACACTCAACAAATCCAACAAATCCACCAGTGAGAATGGCCAACAATAATGGTCAACCCCAGAGGAGAGTCTTGGCTTCATATACACTTGCTAATCCAAGGCATTGTGGGAGTAGCATTCTTACCCCAAATGTCGATGCAAATAACTTTGAATTGAAGCCCCAAGTCATCACCTTGGTGCAGAACAATTGTTCCTATGGAGGAGGCCCCTTGGAAGATCCAAACCAGCACCTATCCACCTTCCTGAGGATATGTAACACAGTGAAGACCAATGGTGTGCATCCTGACAGTTACAAATTGCTGCTATTTCCATTTTCCCTCAAAGACAAAGCCACTCAATGGTTGGAGTCATTTCCAAGAGATAGCATCAACAACTGGGATGATCTAGTAACCAAGTTTCTTGCCAAGTTTTACCCACCTCAAAGAGTTATTAGATTGAAGACTGAAGTACAAACATTCGCACAAATGGATGCTGAACCCTTGTATGAGGCATGGGAACGATACAAAGCTCTAATCAGGAAGTGCCCTCCTGAGATGTTTAATGAATGGGATAAACTCCAAAACTTCTATAAAGGACTGACATTGAAATCACAAGGAATTTCAAGTCTTGAGGCAGCCATACAAGCAATTGCTCAGTCCACTCAAAGCTTGGTCAAAATGCAAGAGAGAAATGAAGCTACCATGAAGAGCCTTGAACGACAAGTGGGACAATTGGCCAAACAAGCTGAACGGCAAACCAATGTTCTCCCAAGTGACACAATCTCCAATCCAAAGGACAAAGGAAAAGCTACAAAGTAGGAGGAGTGCAAAGCAATCATAGTGGGAAGTGAAAAGACTAGGGAGAAGGAAGCCATCAATCAAGAAGAACACAACAGAGAAGTTCCACAAGAAGAGACAGAAGAGAGAAGTGAAGAGGAGAGAAAGACCAAGAATGCAAAAAGCTCAAAGAAAGATGTGGACATCCTTGAAACACAGCTACAAGAGAAGAAGGAAGGGGTGAAGCCAGATGTCCCCAAACTTCCGTACCCTCAGAGGTTCAAAAAAGAAAACGAGGATAAGCAATACTCAAAATTCCTGGATATATTCAAGACTCTCAGCATCAATATTCCTTTCTTAGAAGTACTTGAACAGATGCCATTATATGCCAAGTTTATGAAAGAAGTACTCACAAAGAAAAGATCCCTGAAGGAAGGACAGATTGTTGAGATGACAAAGGAATGTAGTGCTATCCTCCAAAGAGAGTTGCCAGAGAAGAAAGATGATCCTGGGAGTTTTTACATACCTTGCACCATAGGAAACATAACAATTGAAAAGTCATTTTGTGACCTCGGTGTAGGTATAAACTTGATGCCTTTGTCTCTAATGAGGAAACTTCAAATTTCTGAACTGAAGTCCACACGAATAGTTCTCCAAATGGCTGACAAATCCATTAAGCAAGCACTGGGAGTTGTGGAGAATGTGTTGGTAAAAGTGGGAAAATTCTTTCTCCCAGCTGATTTTGTCATCCTAGATATGGATGAAGACCCTAACACTCCTATCATCCTGGGGAGGCCTTTCCTGGCTACGGGCAGAGCATTGATAGATGTTGAAAAAGGAGAATTGTTGTTAAGAGTGCATGATGAGCACCTAGCATTCCATGTTTTTAAAATCCTGCATGAGCCTACTCAAGAAGAAGATTGTATGAAGGATAAGGCCAAGGATCAAAGCTTGAAGGAGGCATTCAATGAGTTAACTCCAAGACTTCTACATCCATGCTTGAAAGAAGTAGAGATAGTGCAACAGACCAAAGAAATCAAGGAGGAACTAGATCCAAAACCCCCAGATGAGAACCTCAACATTCTAGATAAAGAACCACCAAGGCATGAATCATCTGTTAAGAAAGAAGAGAAGAAGAAGAGGCCAAAAGGGTGGAAAAACAAGAAAATCCCCACTGAAGGCTTTTCACCAGGGGTTAAAGTAATGTTAAACACCCAACCAATGAAGGTGTCCCCACAATCATCTGAATGCTATACTGTGAACCGGATCCTTTCACTTGAACACCTTGAGATCATCAAAGAGGAGACCGGAAGAAAGTTCACAGTAAGAGGAGAAAAGCTGAAGCACTATGATTTTCAACCTCCTTGATCAAAAGAACAAGATGTCAAGCTAGTGACAATAAAAGAGCGCTTGTTGGGAGGCAACCCAACCTGAGGTAGTTTTCTTTTCATAGCTTTTTCAATAAAAATGTTGAATAATTGGTATGCATTGCAAGGAGCTAAGTTTGGTGTTGCACACCAAAAACAACTTAAGGGAGAATGGAGGATTCTAACTTCCTGCACATTGCTAGTTCCAAGCAATCAAACAGATTATTCAACTACTTAA
>NC_029794.2:80131065-80152314 GCF_000816755.2 Arachis ipaensis
TGCTCACTTTTAGTGAATAAGAGAACTAGGATGTCTCCTTCTAAGTAGAAAGTGACTTACTGTCTATGAATCTCAATCAAATAAAAATCCTTGGTTAGAAAGAAAAACAAAAAGAAAGAAAAAAAAGGGAGAAAAAGAAATAGCCAAAGAGTGGCAGAACAAAAGAAAACAAAAAGAAAAAAAGCTGGACACCAATAGCTTGAACCTTAGAACATATGCCTGTGGTGTCTTTGTTTTAGGATCTGCTTGGATTATTAAGCTCTTTGGAGTGCATCAACACTTGATGACTTGGGTTAACTAACCCGGGATCATCAGCTTTTCAACTGAATTATGCACTTTCTTGAGCCATAAGCAAACCAATTGGGTAGATTTTCATGTTTCCTTTGATTTAATCAACCATGTATGAATTCATGCTATTTCATGAGGTTTTATGCTATAATTGTCACATATTATGAAAGAATGAATATCTCATGATTTTGAGCATAGCTTTGATGTGTTTGGTTGATTAATGATAGGTGAAGAAAGCTTGGAGAAAGGTTGAAGCAAGGAGGAATGGCTAGGAGGAAGAGAGGACAAAAAGTTTGAGCAAAAGTTTGCCTCAAACTTTAGCTCAAACTTTTGGATTAATTGAAAATGAACCAGGAAGCAAAAAGCTGGACTAAAAGTTAGCCTCAAACTTTTTGGCTAAGTTTTGGGCAAAAGATGGAGCAAAAGTTAGCCCCTAACTTTTTGGCTAACTTTTGGCATGAAAAACACTCCCTGGATGAGCAAAAGTTTGCGCCAACGTTAGCCCCTAACTTTTTGGCTAACGTTGGCGCATGAAAAACACTCCCTGGACTAGCAAAAGTTTGCGCCAACGTTAGCCCCTAACTTTTTGGCTAACGTTGGCGCCATGAGTATGCAAGGGAAGGCCAACGTTGGAGCAAAAGTTAGACCCCTAACTTTTGCCCCAACGTTGGTATCAGCAAAGAAGGGTGCTGATGTGAAAAGTTGGAGTAAAAGTTAGCCTCCAACTTTTACTCCAACTTTTACTCAAGCTTTCATGATTCCAACCCGGTTCAATTCGGTTCTTCTCCAAACTCCAAGAGCAATCAACCAAGGCCTCTATCAATCCAATTCCATCAAGAGCAAAGGCCCAATTGAAGGCTTGAAAACCATTTGAAGAAAGTGTATAAATAGCATAGGATTTAAGTTTTTAAGGGAGCTTCCCTTTTAGTTTTTCAGAAGAGCTTTCTTTTCGGTTTGCTTAGAGCTCACTTTTATTTTTCTTAGCATTGTTGTTTTAATTCAAGAGAATTTGGGAGGAGAATTGATCTCTCTTCTTCCTTGTTCTTGCCCAGCACTCTTTACTTTTCTTGTCTTGGATTTTGGGTGGAGAATTGAAGAAATTCTGTTTCAATCTCACCTTGGAATCTTGTTTAATTTTCTGCTTATTGAATTTTAGTTTCGGTTACTTGCTTCTTCATCTACTTTCTTTGCAATTTACAACTTCCTTTGTAATTGTTCTGGTTGGATCTAGGAAGGCATTGAGATCTAGACTTGGTTTTCTAGTCTCTTGGGTCCTGAGATCTGAATTCCAATTTCACATCCTCTGTTTACTGCTTTCCATGCTCATTTACTTTTCTATTTTAGATCCGATTCAATCCAAGTCATCCTTTACTTCTCCGTTTGTTGAAATTTTACTTTTTCTTGTTTAATTTCTCCAAACCCAATTCCCAATTCCCTTTACAATTCAAGCCATTTACATTTCTTGCACTTTAAGATTCTGCAATTTACATTTCTTGCATTCTAAGTTTCTGCCATTTAATTTCTTGCTCTTTAAGATTCAGCACTTTAAACTTCAGCTATCTTTAATTTAATGCCAATTACCCATTCCCTTTACTTTCTATGCAATTTAAATTCTGCAAATCACAAATCTCTCAACCAAATCTTGATTCGCTTGACTAAATCAACCACTAAACTAAAATTGCTCAATCCTTCAATCCCTGTGGGATCGACCACACTCCCGTGAGTTATTATTACTTGATGCGACCCGGTGCACTTGCCGGTTAAGTTTGGGTGTTTTGGAGAGATTCGTTTTTCCACGAAAATATCCCATCAGCTTGACAGTGGTCTCTCAAGGAGCCTCACAGATGTTCAGAGCATTGTTGAGACTCCCCAACACCAAACTTAGAGTTTGGTTGTGGCCTCCCAACACCAAACTTAGAGTTTGACTGTGGGTCTCTGGTTGACTCTGTTTTGAGAGAAGCTTTTTATGCTTCCTCTCCTTGTTTACAGAAGGATAAGCTTGAGTTGTAAACACAAGGGAGTCCCCATTCAATTGAAGGACTAATTCACTTCTGTCAACATCAATCACAGCTCTTGCTGTGGCTAGGAAGGGTCTTCCAAGGATGATGAATTCATCCTCATCCTTCCCAGTATCTAGGACTATGAAATCAGCAGGGATGTAAAGGCCTTCAACCTTTACTAACACGTCCTCTACTTGTCCATAAGCCTGTTTTCTTGAATTGTCTGCCATCTCTAATGAGATTTTAGTAGCTTGTACCCCACAGATTCCCAGTTTCTCTATTATAGAGAGGGGCATGAGGTTTATCCCTAAACCAAGGTCACACAGAGCCTTTTCAAAGATCATGTTGCCTATGGTACAAGGTATTACAAACTTTCTAGGATCCTGTTTCTTCTGAGGCAATCTCAGTTGATCCAGATCACTTAGTTCATTGGTGAACAAGGGAGGTTCATCTTCCCAGGTCTCAATACCAAATAATTTGACATTCAGCTTCATGATTGCACCAAGAAACTTGGCAGCTTGCTCTTCAGTAACATCCTCATTCTCTTCAGAAGAGGAATACTCATCAGAGCTCGTGAATGGCATAAGGAGGTTCAATGGAATCACTATGGTCTCTAGATGAGTCTCAGATTCCTTTGGTTTCTCAGAGAGAAACTCCTTATTGATCACTGGACGTCCCAGAAGGTCTTCCTCACTGGGATTCACGTCCTCAACCTCCCTTACAGGTTCGGCCATGGTGGTTATGTCAATGGCCTTGCACTCTCCTTTTGGATTTTCTTCTGTATTGCTTGGGAGAGTACTAGGAGGGATTTCAGTGATCCTTTTACTCAGCTGCCCCACTTGTGCTTCCAAATTTCTAATGGAAGACCTTGTTTTATTCATGAAACTTACTGTGGCCTTGGATAGATCAGAGACTAAGATTGCTAAATTAGAGGTATTTTGTCCAGAGTTCTCTGTCTGTTGCTGAGTGGATGATGGAAAAGGTTTACTATTGTTAAACCTATTTCTTCCACCATTATTAAAGCCTTGTTGAGGCTTTTGTTGATCCTTCCATGACAGATTTGGGTGATTTCTCCATGATGGATTATATGTGTTTCCGTAAGGTTCACCCATATAATATACCTCTGCTATTGTAGGGTTTTCAGGATCATAAGCTTCTTCTTCAGAAGATGCCTCTTGAGTACTGTTGGATGCAGCTTGCATTCCATTCAGACTTTGAGAAATCTTATTGACTTGCTGAGTCAATATTTTATTCTGAGCCAATATAGCATTCAGAGAATCAATTTCAAGAACTCCCTTTTTCATAAGCATCCCATTACTCACAGGATTCCTCTCAGAAGTGTACATGAACTGGTTATTAGCAACCATATCAATGAGTTCTTGAGCTTCTGCAGGCGTTTTCTTTAGGTGAATGGATCCACCTGCAGAGGTGTCCAATGACATTTTAGCTAATTCAGACAGACCATCATAGAATATATCCAGGATGGTCCATTCTGAAAGCATGTCAGAAGGACACTTTTTGGTCAGTCCTTTTTAAACATCCACTCTAAGCTTACTCAGCTTTTGAGGAGGAAAGAACTTGGCTAAGAAAGCCTTGACCAGCTTATCCCAAGAGTTCAGGCTATCCTTTGGTTGAGAGTCTAACCATACTCTAGCTCTGTTTCTTACAGCAAAAGGGAAAAGCATGAGCCTGTAGACTTCAGGATCTACTCCATTAGTCTTAACAGTATCACATATCTGCAAGAATTCAGTTAAGAACTGAAAAGGATCTTCAGATGGAAGTCTATGAAACTTGCAGTTCTGCTGCATCAGAGAAACTAATTGAGGTTTCAGCTCAAAATTATTTGCTCCAATGGCAGGAATGGAGATGCTTCTTCCATGTAAATTGGAATTAGGTGCAGTAAAGTCACCAAGCATTCTCCTTGCATTATTATTATTTTCGGCTGCAATCTCCTCTTCCTGTTCGAAAATTTCTGTAAGGTTATCTCTGGATTGTTGTATTTTAGCTTCTCTTAGTTTCCTTTTCAGAGTCCTTTCAGGTTCTGGATCTGCTTCAACAAGAATATTCTTGTCTTTGCTCCTGCTCATATGAAAAAGAGGGACAGAAAAATAATAATAATAATAGGGATCCTTTTTACCACAGTATAGAGGTCCCTGTGTGAATAGAAGAAAAGAAGAAGAGAAAATCTGAACTCAGAGAGAGAGAGAGAGGGTTCGGATTTTTGGTGAGTGAGGAAGAGATGTTAGTAAATAAATAAACAAATAGAAGAAGATGAGAGGGGGAAGTGAATTTTCGAAAATAATTTTTGAAAAAGAGTTAGTAGTTTTCGAAAATAGTTTTTGAAAAAGGTTAGTAATTTTTTTGTAATTTTAAAATCAAAAGTTAAAATAATTAGTTAATTAAAAAGAAATTTTGAAAAAGAGGGAAGATATTTTCGAAAATTAGAGAGAGAGAGTTAGTTAGGTAGTTTTGAAAAAGATAAGAAACAAACAAAAAGTTAGTTAGTTAGTTGAAACAAATTTGAAAATCAATTTTGAAGAGGTAAGAGGATAAGAAGTTAGAAATGATATTTTAAAATCAAATTTTGAAAAAGATAAGATAAAGAGATATTTTTTAAAAGATATGATTGAAATTAGCTTTGAAAAAGTTTTGATTTTTAAAATCACAATTAATGACTTGATTCACAAGAAATCACAAGATATGATTCTGGAACTCAAAGTTTGAATCTTTCTTAACAATCAAGTAACAAACTTGAAATTTTTGAATCAAAACATTAATTGATGATGTTATTTTTGAAAATTATGAGATAAAATAAAAAAAGATTTTTGAAAAATATTTTTATAATTTTTGAAAATAAATAAGAAAAATGAAAAAGATTTGATTTTTGAAAAAGATAAGATTTTTAAATTGAAAATTTGATTTGACTCATAAAAACAACTAGATTTTAAAAAATTTTGAAAAAGTCAACTCAAATTTTTGAAATTTATAAGTGAAAAAGGGAAAGATATTTTTTTTCTTATTTTTTAATTTTTAATGATGAGAGGAAAAAACATGAAAAAGACTCAATGCATGAAAATTTTGGATCAAAACAATGAATGCATGCACGAATGCTATGAATGTCAAGATGAACACCAAGAACACTTTGAAGATCATGATGAACATCAAGAACATATTTTTGAAAAATTTTTAATGCAAAGAAAACATGCAAGACATCAAACCTAGAAATTTTTCATGTATAGACTCTATGGAGGCAAGAATGCATATGAAAGACAAGAAAAGACACAAAACAAGAAAACATCAAGATCAAACAAGAAGACTTACCAAGAACAACTTGAAGATCATGAAGAACACTATGAATGCATGATTTTTCGAAAAATGCAAGATGAATATATAATTGACACCAAACTTTCAACTTGACTCAATACTCAAACAAGAAATACAAAATATTTTTTTGATTTTTATGATTTTATGATTTTTTTTTGTATTTTCTTTTAATTTTTTCGAAAATTATTTTGAAAAAGAAAAATAAGGATTCCAAAATTTTTAATATGAATTCCAGGAATCTTATGCTCTTTAGTCTAAAGCTCCAATCAAAGGGTCAGGCATGGCTTAATAGCCAGCCAAGCTTTAGTATGTAACTCAGACATGACACGCTTGACATTCCCTATTCAAAAGAATTAGACATGGCTTTACAGCTAGCCAGGCTTCAACATGCTTCATGAAACACTAGAATTCATTCTTAAAAATTCTGAAGAAAAATATATTTTTGAAAACATTTTTATTTTAAAATTTTTTTCGAAAACAAAGGAGAAATTTTTGAAAGATTTTTTGAAAAATTTTTGAAAATAAAACAAAAAGAAAATTACCTAATCTGAGCAACAAGATGAACCGTCAGTTGTCCAAACTCGAACAATCCCCGGCAACGGCGCCAAAAACTTGGTGCACGAAATTGTGATCTCAGGCAACGGCGCCAGAAACTCTGTACGCACGTCTTAATAAATCGTTTTTCATTCACAACTTCGATACAACTAACTAGCAAGTGAACTGGGTCGTCCAAGTAATAAACCTTACGGGAGTAAGGGCCGATCCCACGGAGATTGTTGCTTTGAAGCACGTTATGGTCACCTTGTAAATTTCAGTCAGGCGGATATCAAAGGTTATAGAGTTTTCGAAATTAATAATAAATAGACAGAAAATAAAGATAGAAATACTTATGTTTATCATTGGTGAGAATTTCAGATAAGTGTATGGAGATGCGTTCGTTCCTCTGAGCTTCTGCTTTCCTGCTGTCTTCATCCAATCAATCTTACTCCTTTCCATGGCTGGCTTTATGTAAGGACATCNCAAATACAATAGTAAAAAGTTCTATTTATACTAAACTAGTTACTAGGGTTTACAAAAGTAAGTAATTGATGCATAAATCTACTACCGGGGCCCACTTGGTGTGTGCTTGGGCTGAGCTTGAATGTTACACGTGCAGAGGCTCTTTTTGGAGTTGAACGCCAGGTTGTAATGTATTTCTGGCGTTCAACTCTGGTTTGTGACTTGTTTCTGGCGTTTAACTCCAGACAGCAGCGTAGAACTGGCGTTCAACGCCCTTTTACGTCCTCTAAACTCGGCCAAAGTATGAACTATTATACATTGCTGGAAAGCCCTGGATATCTACTTTCCAAAGCAATAGTGCCAAAAAGCGTATAAATTATCCGCTCATCACCCATATTAAGCTTTGCTTTGGGGCATTTTGTCCCCTTTTATTTCTTTCTTTTTCTTTGTTTCTTTCTTTTTCTATTTTTTTTTCTTTTCTTTTCCATATTGTTTTTTTCTTTTCCTTTTTCTCATTTTTCTTTCTATATACAAGATCATCAATGCATAAGGTTTTACATTCATTACACTTGAGCATGTACCCAATTCCCAATATTTACAATAAAAATACACAATTATCCTTTTATTCACCCAATGTCCCAAGATTTCCCACACTTAAATGACACACACACACTAGCCTAAGCTAATCAAAGATCCAAATTAAGGATATTTATTATTTTCCGCTTCAAGGCTTGTAATGTGCTAAAATTATGAACAAAGTAGGTTAATCGTAGGCTCAAATTGGCTAACAATGGATGATAAGAGGTAAGCTATTTGGGTAAGTGAGCTAAATAAAATGATGGCCTCAATCATATAAATGCATGAATACACAAAATAATGGACATAAAGAATCAAATAAATCAAAGATCACAATCATAGAAAGAGAACAATGCACACAAGAAGGGAAAATAAGTGGTTATAAGATGTAACCACATCATTAGGCTCAAATCTCACAAGCTTGTGTTCTTAGCTCAAAATCATGATCCAAAATAAACTCTTTCAAGCAAGTTCAACAAAAAGTTTTCAAATTGGTAGGTTGCCCTAAAAATAATTTATTGGAAAAGAAATCATCACCCTAACCAAGTAGTCCTAGCATAAAATGATGTGATAAAATATATAAAAATTCTAACTAACATGCAACCTATCATGCAATGCAACATCTAGCTAACTTTGGTGTTGAAAAATAAATTGTTACCACGGAGATCGGTCGGATGACCTCCCCACACTTGAAGATTGCACCGTCCTCGGTGCATGCAAAGAAGAGCAAGGTGGATGGGTTGCTACAATTGACGAGATCTTCGAAAGGTTGTGCGGAGGACTTGTTCGTTGCCCCATCTCGAAGCTTTTCCTTTGCTTCCTTCTTGGTGGCCAACCTAAAAGGAAAGAAAAAGAAAGAAAATTAAGCCTACAACAAAGGTATGAAAGCAAATAGAACATAGGTGGGGGCTAATGCCAAAAGAGGGTATGGTTCTCTACTACATGGTAGCTACAACATGTGAGTGAGAAAACATTGTAAGCTAATGGCATATCAACTAATACTTGATGCAAGAGTAATGTTAAAGCATGAAGAGCATAGTGAGCATCAATTTCAAAGAAGAATTGACACAAACAAGATTAGTGATAAGCATGAAAGTATTAGGTCCCATCCAAACTCAATGATAACGAAGCACAAGAACAAAGAATAATGAGTTAGGAAGGACTAAGGCACTAATCTCGTGTGTAGGACAATTATAATAATTAATGCAACAAGTCACAAAGCACTAAAGAAATGCAAGAAATTCTCAACAATTGAGTAAGAAAATTCAACACCATTATTAAAATGAGAAACTTGAAAAAAAATGAAGTAAAAACAAGCTATAAAAACAAAATGAAAATGCAAAGAATAGAAGTATACGAATGTGATAGACAAAAGAAAATGGAAGAGGAGAAAAAAAACTTTTTTTTTACCGGCGCGCACGCGTCATGCACGCTCACGCGCCGATGTATATTTTGGCCGAAGGGCACGTACGCGCTAGGTGCGCGCACGCGTGGGTGAGGTTGGGCCAAAGGCATAGTGCGGGCTCAAGCTCAGCACAACTCTCGGGTGGGTGGCCTGGAAACCATTTCAATGCATCGGCGCGCACGCGGCATGTGCGCGTGCGCGTGCATTGTGCATTTGGGATCATGGACGCGTACGCGCCAGGTGCGCGCATGCGTGAGTCGGTTTGTGCCTTAGGCCCAATTTTTGCATAGTACAGGCCTAACTCTCGGGTTTTTGGCTGGGGGTGAAATTTTTGCATCCACACGTGCGCGTACGGTGCGCTTCCGCGTGGATGGTCGAAAATGCTCGGGCGCACGTACGTGCACATTACGCTTACGTGTGGATGGTGCTCTGTTTTTCAAGAAAAAAAAATTTTATGTTTTCGCACCAATCCCAGCATTCCAAACCTCCAAACAGCTACCAAAACACCCTAAAACCTATTTAATATATTATACTACCAAACATACTCAACTAACTAAACTAAACATGAATTTAAACTAATTCTATAAATATGTACAAAAGAGAAAATGAAAAGATGTTACCATGGTGGGGTGTCTCTGGTGCACGAAATTGTGATCTCTGGTAATGGCTTCTTAGGCCAGATACTCTGATCTAGTTTTACAGTCTGTCACAACTTCGATACAACTAACCAGCAAGTGCACTGGGTCGTCCAAGTAATACCTGAATATTTTGTTCTAAGCCAATATGGCATTCAGAGTATCAACTTCAAGAACTCTCTTCTTCATAGGCGTCCTATTACTCACAGGATTCCTTTCAGAAGTGTACATGAACTAGTTATTAGCAACCATGTCAATGAGTTCTTGAGCTTCTGCAGGCGTTTTCTTTCGGTGAATGGATCCACCTGCAGAAGTGTCCAGTGACATTTTTGATAGCTCAGATAAACCATCATAGAATATATCCAGGATGGTGGTGGTTTTCGAATTATAAATAATAGAATAGGGATAGAGGTACTTATGTAAATCATTGGTGAGAATTTCAGATAAGCGTATGGAGATGCATTCGTTCCTCTGAATATCTGCTTTCCTGCTATCTTCATCCAATCAGTCTTACTCCTTTCCATGGCTGGCTTTATGCAAGGGCATCACCGTTGTTAGTGGCTACATCCCCTCCTCTCAGTGAATAATATGCTCACGCACCCTGTCACGGCACGGCTATTCATCTGTCGGTTCCCGATCATGCTGGAATAGGATTCACCCTCCTTTTGCGTCTGGCACTAACGCCCAGCACTCGCGAGTTTGAAGCTCGTCACAGTCATTCAATCATTGAATCCTACTCGGAATACCACAGACAAGGTTTAGACTTTCCGGATTCTCTTGAATGCCACCATCATTCTAGCTTACGCCACGAAGATTCTGGTTAGGAGATCTAAGAGATACTCATTCTAGCTTATTTCATGTAGAACAGAAGTGTTTGTCAGGCACGCGTTCATAAGGGAGAAGGATGATGAGCGTCACACATAATCATCACCTTCATCACGTTCTTGGGTGCGAATGGATATCTTAGAAGCGAAATAAGAAGATTGAATAGAAAACAGTAGTACTTTGTATTAATCTTTGAGCAACAGCAGAGCTCCACACCTTAATCTATGGAGTGTAGAAACTCTACCGTTGAAAATACATAAGTGAAAGGTCCAGGCATGGCCGAGATGGCCAGCCCCCTAAACGAGATCACAGGATCATAAGGTAATCCAAAGATGATCCTAAGATCCTAATATTATATATTGCTGGAAAGCCCTGGATGTCTACTTTCCAACGCAATTGGAAGCGCGCCATGTCGAGTTCTGTAGCTCCAGAAAATCCACTTTGAGTGCAGGGAGGTCAGAATCCAACAGCATCAGCAGTCCTTTTTCAACCTCTGAATCTGATTTCTGCTCAAGTCCCTCAATTTCAGCCAGAAAATACCTAAAATCACAGAAAAACACACAAACTCATAATAAAGTCCAGATATGTGAATTTAACATAAAATCTATTAAAAACATCCCTAAAAGTAACTAGATTCTACTAAAAATATACTAAAAACAATGCCAAAAAGCGTATAAATTATCCGCTCATCAGTCTCCCACCTAGCACCTTTGTTTATTGTCCTTAAGTTGGACTTATGGGGAGCTCCTCTCAAGGTGGCTTGTGCTTGAAGCTATCTTTGAACTCCCACCAATGCTTGGTTCTCCATTGTGCCCCAAGATTTCTTATTTGTTGCACCAAGTGTTGATGGAGTTCTTCACAAGCTTGGGGCTCCCAAAGTTGATCCTCTTTTTGTGATCTGGGATCCCACACTTTATTTTCACACCCGTCTTGAAGTTGATCATCATTATGAGTCCAACCGGGTGGTGAACAAGGTGAATTCTCTATAAAGTGACCAACAATCCTTCTAGACCCATCTAGGTGAGCACTACTCCAACCTTTATATCTCATGTTTGATGCATCAACCATAATGAGCCTTGACTTGTAACGCCAACCACGAAACATCTTTCTTTTACGCTTCATCCCACAAAGCATCCTAAGTTGGCCATCCATTTCAAGCAAACCATATTCAAGTGGGATAATAAAGCTAATAGAAATGAGTTTCACCCACTCAAATGAAGGTGTAGATGGCAACCTAGGCAAAAGTGATTCCAAGGGTCTTGACAAAGCGTATTCAATTCCCCTCCTCCTTTTTCTAATGACTTCCACCTCTTTACAAGATTTCTCAAATGTAATCCATTCTTCAACAATACTACCTAAGCCTTTTCCCTTACTCAAATCATAAATGGGAGGATGAGAGAGATTTACCTCCACAACGCTTTCAAATTCAATGGGAGAAGGTTCTTCATGCTCAAAGGATTCTTCACCACTAAGACTTGGTGCTTGATCTTCCTCACCAAGGGAACTCAATTCTTGCTTTATCGCATCCAATTCTTCATATGGAATATTCCTTGAAAGGTGTGCACTTTCTTCCTTAGCATCAAATTCAATTATCTTGGAGGGGTTTTCTTCAACTCTATATTCCCATGGAGATTCTGCATCTCCTAAGTCTTCAACTAATTCTTCCTCTTCTTCAATAATTATAGCTTTCTCCAATTGTTCCAAAATAAAGTAACACCCCTCATTCTCCACCAATCTCTCCTTCATGTTATGCTCTTCATTTGATTCTCCACATGTAGTCATGGGAGTTCCTTGAGTATTCAAGCATTGGGATGCTAACCGGCTTACCACCTCATCCAAGGCGGCCGTGAATTGTTCTACATCCCTTTTCATCTCCTCTTGTCCTTGAATAAGAACATCAAGGATGTCATCCATTGGAGGTTGGGGTGGTTAGAAGGGTTCATCAATTTGGGGGAAGGATTCATGGTAGGAAGTGGTTCTTCTTGGTAGAGTTGTGGTGGTTCAATATTTTCCCTTCTTTCCACTTGTTGCACAACACACTCCATGGTTGCTTGAAATTGATCCAATGATTCCTTGAGACGATCCCTTGATTCTTGTTCCTCTTGGATATCATGAGTAGGATTATATGGCTCTTGGATGGATGCACATGAGTATTCTTCCATGGGAGGTTGTGGTAGAAAGTAGTATTCATTTTGTGGTTGAAAATTTTCATACATTGGAGGTGGTTCATCTTGGTAATAATATGGAGGGGGTGGCTCTTGAAAATGTTGATGTTGGAATGATGGTGGCTCATATGGCTCATATGGTTGTTGAAATGGTGGATATAGATTAGGGTCATATGAAGGTGGTTGGTAAGAAGGGGCTTGTGAGTATGGTTGAGGGTTATGTTGAAGAGATGGCTTATAGGCATATGGTGGTGGTTCTTGAAAGTCACAAGGAGATTCACCATAGCCATTGGATTGGTATGCATCATAGAATGGCTCTTCTTCATAGTGCATTGGTGGAGGTTGTTGCCATGAAGATTGATCATATGCATATGGCTCCTCCCACCTTTGATTATCCCATCCTTGATACACATTCTCATTATAGTCCTCATTTCCTACAACATAATTAGAATCAAACTCATAGCAAATGTGAGAATTCATAATAAAAAGAGAAAATAAGAAACAAAAGCTAATAAGAAATAAAGAAACAAAGTCTTAAAGCTAGCAAAAACTAACAAGAAATCCAAAAATCAAGCTATTCACAATATTCACATATATACAATAACCAATAACATAACACCATTGCAACTCCCCAGCAACGGCGCCATTTTGATGATTAGACTTTTGTGTGGTTTAGAATTCACAAATGAAAGCTCGTTGCAATATAGTCTCTAAACCAACAATAGTCCTTTCATACAAAAATTTGTTTGTCACAAGTAACAACCCCTAAAATCTATAAACCGAAGTATTTAAACCTCGGGTCGTTCTCCCTAGGAATTACAATGAAGTGTCTCGTTATTGGTTATGAGGTATTTTGGGGTTTTTGGATAAGAAACGTGAAAAGTAAATGGAAATGAAATTCAAATAACAAAAAGGCCTTGGCAAGGTTTGGTGGTCAAGGATCTCTATCCTAATCACTAACCACAACATGAGAATTGGCAAGGATCAATCCCATTAAGTCATCCTCTAACTAATAAAGGAAAGTCAAATGAGCTATGTCAATCCAAGTCCATAAGTCCTAGTTCTACACCAAATCAATTAGTGAGATTGATGAGAGGACTTTTGTGTGGTTTAGAATTCACAATTGAAATCTCGTTGCAAGTATAGTTTCTAAACCAACAATAGTCCTTTCATACAAAATCTATAAACCGAAGTATTAAACCTCGGGTCGTTCTCCCTAGGAATTGCAATGAAGTGTCCTTGTTATTGGTTATGAAGTATGTTTTGGGGTTTTTGAGATAGGAAACATGAAAAGTAAATGGAAATGAAATTCAAATAACAAAAAGGCTTTGGCAAGGTTTGGTGGTCAAGGATCTCTATCCCTATCACTAACCACAACATGAGAATTGGCAAGGATCAACCCCATTAAGTCATCCTCTAACTAATAAAGGAAAGTCAAATGAGCTATGTCAATCCAAGTTCATAAGTCCTAGTTCTCCACCAATTCAATTAGTGAGATATAGAGTTAATGGCTCCCAATCGTCAATCACTTGGACATTAGTAACTCAAGAGTTCCTAAGTTACCTTTCCAAGCCAAGAGCACTAAAACCTACTCTAACATCTTCTCAAGCATTTTGACAAACACTTGGAAGGCAAAAGAATAAAGCATAGTAAATCAACAACAAGAGTAAAATTTAGCAACAACTAATTGCAAAGAATTAACAACAACTAAAAGAAGCACAATTATTATGAATTACCTCAACTTGAATTGAAAGAAAAGAGAAGGAACAAAAGTAGATCTACAATAAAGCATAGAAACAACATAGAAGAAATTACAACAAAAGAATAGAAGAAGATGAATATAACAACAAGAATTGAGAATCAAAAGTAGAAGAAGGCATGAATTGAAACCTAGATCTAAGAACTAATCCTAATCCTAATTCCTAATCCTGAGAGAAGTAGGAGCTTCTCTCTCTAAAACTAACTTTCCCTCCAAAAATTTAACTAATCTAAACTAATGTGTGAAAGTATGTTAATTCCTCTTCAATCCTTGGCTTAAATAGAATCAGAAATGAGTTGGATTGGGCCCACAAGGCTTTAGAATTCGCTGGCCACATATTGCTTTAAGTGGGTCATATGGCAGCAACGACGCGTGCGCGTACAGTGCATGTACGCATCACCATACCTATAGCAACAATGGCAAATATTATATCATTTTGAAGCCCCAGAAGTTAGCTTTCTAACGCAATAGGAACCGCATCATTTGGACCTCTGTAGCTCAAGTTATGGTCGTTTAAGTGTGAAGAGGTCGGCTTGACAGCTTTTGCGATTCCTTCATTTCTTCATGAGTTCTCCATTTATACATGCTTTTTCTTCATTCCCTTGATCCAATCTTTGCCTCCTAAATCTAAAATCACTTAACAAACATATCAAGGCATCTAATGGAATCAAGGTGAAATGAATTTAGCTAATTTTAGACCAAAAAGCATGTTTTCACACTTAAGCACAATTAAAGGAGAAGTTATAAAACCATGCTATTTCATTGGATAAATGTGGGTTAAAAGGTTATAAAATCCTCTAAATTCAATACAAGATAAACCTTCCAAATGGGGTTTATCAACCACCCCACACTTAAACCAAGCATGTCCTCATGCTTAAACCAAGAGAGAGCAAAGGGTATCAATATTTATTCAAAGCAAATAACCTAAATGCATCTATCTATATGAATACAACTAAATGCAAAATGATTCTACCTACTTGGTTAAAAATAAATCAATCTCCAAGATATACATGCACAAGTAGGGCTACGGTCCCATGACGACTCGTGAATCCTACCAATTTAAATATCAAAATGAAGTTCAAGTAGACTTGCAAGAAGAAAGCCCATGAAAGCTGGGAATCAAGGAATTGGGCATCAAACCCTCTCCGAAAGTGTTTGCACTCTAGTCGCTCAAGTGTATAAGGACGATTCTCTCAATTCTCTCCTAATCATGCTTTCCAAGATTTGTTTCTCATCTAAAAATCAAAATTTGTTTCATGCATGCATACAAGTATCATGAGGTCTTTTCTTTAGGTTGTAATAGGGCTAGGGTCAAGGTAAGGATGCATATTTGGTCATGTGAGCTTGAAATTTGAATCCTTGATAAGCTTAAACTTCCCACCTAGCCTATGTCATCCTATACAATTTCAAAGCTAACCTAACTACCCATTTTTTTTCACTTTTTCACACACTCATGTATTCCTTTTTATTTCACAATACTTATGCATTGACTCTTATTGGATTTCACTTTGGGGCATTTTGTCCCCTTTTTATTATTTTTTTTCTTCTTTTTCTTTCTTTTTCTATTTTTTTCATTTTTTTTCACATTTATATAATTTTTTTTTCTTTTTCTTTTGTTTTTCTCATTTTTTTTCTTTCAAATTATATACAAGAACATCAATGCATAAGGTCTATACATTTAATCAATACATGAGTATATACCCAATTCCCAAATATAGAAATACAAAACAAAAATACCGTTTTATCATAACCAATGGTCCCAAGCCTCCCCAAACTTGAATAATGAACACTCTCACTAGCCTAAGCTAATCAAAGATCCAAATAAAGGACATTTATTGTTTTCCGCTTTAGGCTTGTAATGTGCTAAAATAAAGAACAATTGGGTTAAGCGTAGGCTCAAATTGGCTAACAATGGAGGATAAAAGGTAGGCTATTTGGGTAAGTGAGCTAATTGAATTGATGGCCTCAATCATATAAATGCATTAATACATAAAATAATGGACATAAAGAATCAAACAAATCAAAGATCACAATTATAGAAAGAGAACAATGCACACAAGAGGAAAAATAAGTGGTTATAAGATGTAACCACGCCATTAGGCTCAAATCTCACTTGCTTGTGTTCTTAGCTCAAAAACCATGTTCCAAGATATATTCTTTCAAGCAAGTTCAACAAAAAATTTCAAGATTGGTAGGTTGCCCTAAAACAATTTTCTTGGAAAAGAAATCATCAACCTAACCAAGTAGTCCTAATAGGAAAGAAATGGTAAAAATATGTACAAATTCTAACTAACATGCAACCTATCATGCAATGCAATAACTAATCTAACAAAGAAAACTAAGAATTGGTGTTGGACAAGAAAATTGTTACCCACGGAGATCGGTCAGACGACCTCCCTACACTTGAAGATTGCACCGTCCTCAGTGCATGCAAAGTAGAGCAATGTGGACGGGTTGCTACAATTGATGAGTTCCGTCAAAAGATTGTGCGGATGACTTGTTTGTTGCCCCATTTAAAGCTATTCATTTCTCCCTTCTTAGTGGCCAACCTAAAAGGGGAGGAAAGAAGAACGACAATTAGGCCTACAACAAAGATATCAAAACAAGTAGAACGTAGGCCGGGGCTAATGCCAAATAAGAGTAAGGTTCTCACTATACGTTAGCTACGCATGTAAGTGAGAAAACAATATAAGCTAATGGCATATTAACTAATACTTGATGCAAGAGTAAAATCGAAGCATGAAGAGCATATGGCACATCAAGTTCAAATAAGAAGAAGTGGGTCATGAAAAACAATATTAGGTCATATAAATGCACAATGACACAAGAGTCATAAAAGATTAAGCATTGATTTAAAAGTTTCATCACCCAACAATATCAAACAAGTCAAGAGGCACCAAAATAATGCAAGAAAGTCTCACCAATTGAATAAGAGAATTAAACACCATTATTAAAATAGGAAACTCGAAAAAAATAAAGTAAAAACAGGCTATAAAAATAAAATAAAAATGCAAAGGAGAGAAGTATACGAATGCAATGGAGAAAAGAAAATGGAAGATGAGAAAAAAAACTCATTTTTTTTACCGGCGCGGACGCGTCATGTACGCGTGCGCGCCGATGCGTAGATTTGCCAAAGGGTGCATACGCGCCAGGTGCGCGTACGCGTAGATGAGTTGTGGAGGTATGGGCGCGGATGCGTACAATGTGCGTCCACGCGAGGTGAGTTAGGCTAAAGGCTCAAAGCTAGCCCAGAACTGGCACAAGTCTCGGGTCCTTGGCCTGGAAATGATTTTGGCAAATCGGTGTGCACGCGGCATGTGCGCGGGCGCGCGCATATAGAAAATATGGATATCGACGCGTATGCGCGCAGTGCGCGCACGCGTATGCACAGTTGTGCAATTGGCCCAGCTTTTGCATGAGATTGGCCCAACTCTTTGGAAAGAGTATGGGCCTGTATATACGTATTGACGCGCATGCGCACAGCGTGCGTACGTGTCCTTGACACTTTTTTTTTTAAATACTAAAAATAGCCTAAAATCTCCCTAACACTACTTATAACTCCAAAATCAACTACATATGCAAAATTATAAAATTCTATTTGGTTGTTGAAGGTTTTTCAAAAAAATAAACAAGGAAACTTGCATCACAAGTAACTAACAGCCAATTTATTAAAACAATTATATGGAAAGAGAACTACCTACAATAGTAACTCAAATAATTTATTAAGCAAGTCTACAAGAGAGTGGAAAGAGTTTACCATGGTGGGGTGTCTCCCACCTAGCACTTTTAGTTTAAGTCCTTAAGTTGGACCTTTGGGAAGCTCTTGTCATGGTGGCTTATGCTTGTACTCATCCTTGAATCTCCAAGGATCATTGTGCCTCAAATCGTTGATAGAAATTCCAACCGTCTTCACCAAGTTCGGGTGGAGTTCTACCCAAGGTATGAACTCCCTTGGTTGGTCTTCATGCTTCGATCCGGGATCCCATATCTTATTTTCGCACCGGTCTTCAAGTTGACTTCCATGTATTTCCCGTTCGGTTGGTTGACAGGTATGACAAGTAGAATTCTCTTTAGCGCACCAAATCTTCTTCTTAGACCCATGTAAAGTAGCATTCATCCAATCATAGTCCCTATACTTTGATGTTTTGACCTTCATGAGCCTAATTCCAAACCTCCAACTACTACACAACTCCCTTTTACTTTTAATTCCACAAAGTGCTCTAAGTTGACCATCATTTTCAATTAACCCATATTCAAGTGAGAAAGAAAAGCTTAGGGATGAGAATTTTACCCACTTGAATGTTGTGTTGGATGGTAATTTGGGGAGGGAGACCTCCCCACACTTAGACAATGTGAGGTCTACTTCTTTAGGCTCTTCTTTAGTTGTTTCCACCTCTTTGCAAGCTCCCTCAATTTCAACCTTTCCCTTTTTATCACTTGGCTTGGTGTTGTCTTCAAGAACTTCATCTTGCCCAATGGGAGATGATTCAATTTTGGATAGGAATTCATTGATGAATGAATTCATCTCTTGATTAACCTCTTCATATTCTTCAATTTCGATATACACTATGCCAACTTTTTCCTTTTGGTGGCTCTCTTCCGATTCACTCTCTTTCTCATTGCTCACCAAGGGTATGGAAGGTTATGCACATTCTTTTATAATTTCAACTTCATGTCCAATGGGAGAGGATTCCATTGTAGAGAGAAATTCATCCATGATTGAATCTATCTCTTGATAAGCCTCTTCCAAGTCTCCAACGATGATATGCCTTGGAGGTTGCGCACCCTCCTCAACATCAATATTAAGCTTCTTGGAAGAGTGCTCCATGATGCTACATTCCCTTGGACTTTCAACATCTCCTAAATCTTCAACCACTTCTTCCTTTTCTTCAACAATCATGGCTTTCTCTAGTTGCTCCAATACAAAATGGCATCCCTCATCCCCCACCAGAGTTTTCAATCTCTCCTTCATGCTATGCTCTTCAATTGATTCTCCATATGCAGCTATGGAAGCACCTTGAGTGTTCAAGAATTGGTAGGCTAAGGTATGCACTACCTTGGTCAAGTTAGTCACAAACTCTAGGGTGTTCCTTTGTATATCCGCTTGTCCTTGAAGTAGCAATGTGAGAGAGTCATCTATTGGGATTTGGGGTGGATAGGAGGGTTCATTATTTTGGAGAGAGGGTTTATAGTAGGAAGGTGGTTCTTCTTGGTAAGGGTATGGAGATGGTGTGCATTGAGGTGGTTCATGGTAGTAATCTTGATATGGTTGTGGTGGTTCTAAAGGTTCTTGCTCATAATGGTCATAAGAATATGGTATGGGTGATTGGTTATATGATGGATATGGATCATAGGAAGGTGTTTGGTAATAAGAGGCTTGTGAGAATGGTTGAGGTTCATGTTGAGGATAAGAGTCATAGGCATATGATGGTGGTAGTTGATTATCACAAAAAGAGTCACCATAGCCATTGAATTGACATGCATTAGGATGGAAATTATACCTATACGCAACTGGAGGTTGTTGCCAATAGGAGTGATCAATTCCTTGAGGCTCCTTCCAAATTTGTTGGTTCCATCCAAAATGAGTATCATCATTGAAGTTCACATTTCCTACAACACAATTAGAACCAAACTCATAGCCAAAGTGAGAATTCATGATAGCAAGAGAAAATGAAAACAAAATCAAATAAGAAGAAAGGAAATTAAATCCTAAAACTAGCAAGAACTAACAAGGAGGCAAAAGACAAACATATTCACAATATTCACATATATACAATAACCAAAAACACAACACCATTGCAATTCCCCAGCAACGGTGCCATTTTGATGAGAGGACTTTTGTGTGGTTTAGAATTCACAATTGAAATCTCGTTGCAAGTATAGTTTCTAAACCAAAAATAGTCCTTTCATATAAAAGATTGTTGATGAGCGGATAATTTATACGCTTTTTGACATTGTTTTTAGTATGTTTTTAGTAGGATCTAGTTACTTTTAGGGATGTTTTCATTAGTTTAACTCCACAATTGGCCTCTGCACGTGCAACACTTAAGCTCAGCCCAAACACACACCAAGTGGGCCCCGGAAGTGGATTTATACATCAAATACTTACTCATGTAAACCCTAGTAGCTAGTTTATTATAAATAGGACCTCTTACAATTGTATTAGGCATCTTTGGATTACCTTATGATCCTTTGATCACGTTTTAGGGGGCTGGCCATCTCGGCCATGCCTGGACCTCCACTTATGTATTTTCAATGGTAGAGTTTCTACACTCCATAGATTAAGGTGTGGAGCTCTGCTGTTCCTCAAAGATTAATGCAAGTACTACTGTTTTATTTTCTCCTTTGTTTTCGAAAAAAAAAAAGTTTTCAAAAATAAATTATTCTATGGCTTCAGAATTTTTAAGAATGAATTCTAGTGTTTCATGAAGCATGTTGAAGCCTGGCTGGCTGTAAAGCCATGTCTCAATCCTTATACTCAAGAGAAAAGCTTCTTTATCTTTCTTAGCCAATTGGCTGTTGAATGTAAGGAATGTCAGGCATGTCATGTCTGAGTTACATACTAAAGCTTGGCTGGCTATTAAGCCATGCCTGACCCTTTGATTGGAGCTTTAGAGCATAAGACTCCTGGAATTCATGTTGAAAATTTTGGAATCCTTATTTTTTCTTTTTCATATAAATTTTCGAAAAATATAAAATAAAAATCCAAAAAAATTTAGCAGTCACAAAATAAATATAAAAATTGAAAACGGAATCAAAAACAGCAGAAGAAAAATCACACCCTGGAGGAGCATCTGTCTGGTGTTCAAACGCCAGAACAGAGCATAGTTCTGGCGCTGAACACCCAGAATGGGAGCATCCTGGCGCTGAACGCCCAGAACAAGCATGGTTCTGGCGTTCAACGCCAGAAATGGCAGCAAAGGGGCGTTGAACGCCCAAAATGGGCACCAACCTGGCGCTGAACGCCCAGAGTTGTGTGCAAGGGCATTTTACATGCCTAAATTGGTGCAGGGATATAAATTCCTTGACACCTCAGGATCTGTGGACCCCACAAGACCCCCACCTACCTCATCATCTCTCTTTCCATTCATGATCATCCCTTCTTTTTTTTTTCCATTTACCACTCACATCCATACAACCACTACCTTCAAAATTCAACATCTCTCTCCCACCCAATCCCACCCATATGGCGGAATACACACCTCCATCCATCTCCTCCATATCCTCTTCTTCTTCTTCTATTCTTTCTTCTTTTGCTCGAGGGCGAGCAACA
>NC_029794.2:80152392-80179790 GCF_000816755.2 Arachis ipaensis
AGGAAAACAAAATGCTTAGGGCCACGGCCAAGACTCATAAAGAAGCTGTGTTCAAGAATCATTATGCTGAACTAAGAGAGTCAATAACACTATTCGAAATCTGAAGTTCCTATAGATGCCAATCATTCTGAACCTCAATGGATAAAGTGATATGCCAAAACTATTCAAGAGGCAAAAAGCTATAAGTCCCGCTCATATGATTGGAGCTATGTTTCATTGATAGTTTGGAATTTATAGTATATTCTATTCTTTTTATCCTATTTGATTTTCAGTTGCTTGGGGACAAGCAACAATTTAAGTTTGGTGTTGTGATGAGCGGATAATTTATACGCTTTTTGACATTGTTTTTAGTATGTTTTTAGTAGGATCTAGTTACTTTTAGGGATGTTTTTAATAGATTTTGTGTTAAATTCACATTTCTGGACTTTACTATGAGTTTGTGTGTTTTTCTGTGATTTCAGGTATTTTCTGGCTGAAATTGAGGGACTTGAGCAGAAATCAGATTCAGAGGTTGAAAAAGGACTGCTGATGCTGTTGGATTCTGACCTCCCTGCACTCAAAGTGGATTTTCTGGAGCTACAGAACTCGAAATGGCGCGCTTCCAATTGCGTTGGAAGGTAGACATCCAGGGCTTTCCAGCAATATATAATAGTCCATACTTTGGCCAAGAATTGACGATGTAAACTGGCGTTCAACGCCAGCTTTCTACCGAAATCTGGCGTCCAGCGCCAGAAAAGGATCCAAAACCAGAGTTGAACGCCCAAACTGGCACAAAAACTGGCGTTCAACTCCACAATTGGCCTCTGCACGTGCAACACTTAAGCTCAGCCCAAACACACACCAAGTGGGCCCTGGAAGTGGATTTATACATCAAATACTTACTCATGTAAACCCTAGTAGCTAGTTTATTATAAATAGGACCTCTTACTATTGTATTAGGCATCTTTGGATTACCTTATGATCCTTTGATCACGTTTTAGGGGGCTGGCCATCTCGGCCATGCCTGGACCTCCACTTATGTATTTTCATACGGTAGAGTTTCTACACTCCATAGATTAAGGTGTGGAGCTCTGCTGTTCCTCAAAGATTAATGCAAAGTACTACTGTTTTCTATTCAATTCATCTTATTTCGCTTCTAAGATATCCATTCATAGCAGGAAAGCAGAGGTTCAGAGGAACGAAAAGCATCTCCATTCGCTTATCTGAAATTCCTACCAATGATTTACATAAGTATCTCTATCCCTATTTTATTATATAATATTCGAAAACCACATAATTATTTTATATCCGCCTGACTGAGATCTACAAGGTGACCATAGCTTGCTTCATACCAACAATCTCCGTGGGATTCGACCCTAACTCACGTAAGGTATTACTTGGACGACCCAGTGCACTTGCTGGTTAGTTGTATCGAAGTTGTGACAGACTGTAAAACTAGATCAGAGTATCTGGCCTAAGAAGCCATTACCAGATATCACAATTTCGTGCACCAATTGTTTGTCACAAGTAACAAACCCCTAAAATCTATAAACCGAAGTATTAAACCTCGGGTCTTTCTCCCTAGGAATTGCAATGAAGTGTCCTTGTTATTGGTTATGAAGTATTTTTTGGGGTTTTTGAGATAGGAAACATGAAAAGTAAATGGAAATGAAATTCAAATAACAAAAAGACTTTGGCAAGGTTTGGTGGTCAAGGATCTCTATCCCTATCACTAACCACAACATGAGAATTGGCAAAGATCAACCCCATTAAGTCATCCTCTAACTAATAAAGGAAAGTCAAATGAGCTATGTCAATCCAAGTCCATAAGTCCTAGTTTTCCACCAATTCAATTAGTGAGATCTAGAGTTAATGGCTCCCAATCATCAATCACTTGGACATTAGTAACTCAAGAGTTCCTAAGTTACCTTTCCAAGCCAAGAGCACTAAAACCTACTCTAACATCTTCTCAAGCATTTTGACAAACACTTGGAAGGCAAAAGAATAAAGCATAGTAAATCAACAACAAGAGTAAAATTTAACGACAACTAATTGCAAAGAATTAACAACAACAACTAAAAGAAGCACAATTATTATGAATTACCTCAACTTGAATTGAATGAAAAGAGAAGGAACAAAAGTAGATCTACAATAAAGCATAGAAACAATGATGAGCGGATAATTTATACGCTTTTTGGCATTGTTTTTAGTATGTTTTCAGTATATTTTAGTTAGTTTTTATTATGTTTTTATTAGTTTTTAAATAAATATCACATTTCTGGACTTTACTATGAGTTTGTGTGTTTTTCTGTGATTTCAGGTATTTTCTGGCTGAAATTGAGGGACCTGGGCAAAAATCTGATTCAGAGACTGAAAAAGAACTGCAGATGTTGTTGGATTCTGACCTCCCTGCAGTCGAAGTGGATTATCTGGAGCTACGAAAACCCAATTGGCACTCTCTCAATTGCGTTGGAAAGTAGACATCCTGGGCTTTCCAACAATATATAATAGTCCTTACTTTGCCCAATATTTGATGGCCCAAACCGGCGTTCCCTTTCAACACAAAAATTCTGGCGTCAAAACGCCAGAACTGGCATAAAAGCTAGAGTTAAACGCCCAAACTAGCACAAAAGCTGGCGTTTAACTCCAAAAAAGTCTCTACACCTGAAAGCTTCAATGCTCAGCCCAAGCACACACCAAGTGGCCCGGAAGAAGATTTCTGCATTAATTACTTATTTTTGTAACCCTAGGCTACTAGTCTTCTATAAATAGGACCTTTTGCTATTGTATTTGAGACACTTGATATATACTTGGATAGACCTTTTCACGTTTGGGGGTTGGCCTCACGGCCATGCCTAGACCCTTTTGTTCTTATGTATTTTCAACGGTGGAGTTTCTACACACCATAGATTAAGGTGTGGAGCTCTGCTGTTCTTCATGAATTAATGCAAAGTACTACTATTTTTCTATTCAATTCACGCCTACTTCTTCTCTAAGATATTCATTCGTTCTTCAACTTGATGAATGTGATGATCTGTGACACTCATCATCATTCTCACCTATGAACATGTGCCTGACAACCACCTCTGTTCTACTAGCAATGGCTTGAATGCGTATCTCTTGGGTTTCTAATCCAAGATTGGAACCTTCGTGGTATAGGCTAGAATTATTGGCGGTCATTCTTGAGATCCGAAAAGTATAAACCTTGTCCGTGGTATTCCGAGTAGGATCTGGGAAGGGATGACTGTGACGAGCTTCAAACTCACGATTGTTGGGCGTGTCACAGACGCAAAAGGATCAATGGATCCTATTTTAACATGATCGAGAACCGACAGATGATTAGCCGTGCGGTGACAGTGCATTTGGAACATTTTCACTGAGAGGATGGGAAATAGCCATTGACAACGGTGATGCCCAACATAAAGCTTGCCATGGAAGGGAGTATGAATGATTGGATGAAGGCAATAGGAAAGCAGAGGATCAAGAGGAACAAAGCATCTTCATACGCTTATCTGAAATTCCTACCAATCAATTACATAAGTATCTCTATCTCTATCTTTATTTTATATTTTATCCATCTTTTAATTATCAATTCTCCATAACCATTTGAATCCGCCTGACTGAGATTTACAAGATGACCATAGCTTGCTTCAAGCCGACAATCTCCGTTGGATCGACCCTTACTCGCGTAAGGTTTATTACTTGGACGACCCAGTGCACTTGCTGGTTAGTTGTGCGGAGTTGTGATAAAGAGTTGAGATTACAATTGTGCGTACCAAGTTTTTGGCGCCATTAATGATCACAATTTCGTGCACCAAGTTTTTGGCGCCATTACCGGGGATTGTTCGAGTTTGGACGACTGACGGTTCATCTTATTTCTTAGATTTGGTAATTTTATTTTATGTTTACGCTTTTTAATTTTTATTTTCGAAAAAAAAAATTTTCAAAAATACAAAAAAAATTTCTATTTTGTTCTTCAGAGTTTTTAAGAATGAATTCTAGAGTTTCATGATGATTTTGTTGAAGTCTGGATGGCTGTGAAGCCATGTCTAATCTTTTGGACCGAGGTTTCAACTTATCATCACAGGAGCTTGTTGATTTCTATCAATTTTGCTATTATGAGCAATGCTCTGCTAAAGCTTGGCTGGCCATTGGCCATGTCTAGTGTTTTGGACCGGAGCTTTCTTTGAAAGCTTGGCTGGCTAGTAAGCCATGTCAAATTCCTGGACCGGAGTCTTAGACTAGCATTGCAATGATTCCTGGAATTCTTATTAAAAATTTTGAATCTCTTTATTTTCTTTTCCACTCAATTTTTGAAAAATCACAAAAAAATTTTATAAAACCATAAAAATAAAAAATATTCTATGTTTCTTGTTTAAGTCTAGTGTCTAATTTTAAGTTTGGTGTCAATCGCATGTCTTTATTCTTCTAATTTTCAAAAATTACATGCATTATGTTCGTCATTGATCTTGAAGATGTTCTTGATGATGTCCTTGCTCTGGTCTTTAAATTCTCTTGTTTTGTGTGTTTGGTTGTTTCTCACATGCATTTTTCAAATTGTTATAGTCCTTAGTATACAAACTTTTAAGTTTGGTGCCTTGCATGCATTATGTATTTGATCTTAGTTTTCCATGTTTAATTGAATTTTGATTGTTCCTCATCATTAAAAATCCAAAAAATTTTCAAAATTATGTCTTTTCAAGTCAATAATACAGAGAATTGAAGATCCAGAACATGCAGCAGAGGAATTACACAGAAAAAGCTGGGCGTTCAAAACGCCCAGTGAAGAAGGAAAACTGGCATTTAAACGCCAGCCAGGGTACCTGGCTGGGTGTTAAACGCCCAAAAGGGTAGCATTTTGGGCATTAAATGCCAGAATGGATACCATTCTGGGCGTTTAACGCCAGGATGACATAAGAGAGAAGATTTTGTTTTTAATTCAAATTTTTTTTCAAGTTTTCATAAGTTTTCAAAATCAAATCTTTTTCAAATCATATCTTTTCAATCATATCTTTTCAAAATAAATTTCTTTCTATTTTTTTACTATTTTCAAAAATACTTGCTAACAATTAATGATTTGATTTAAAAATTTCAAGTATGTTGCTTTCTTGTTAAGAAAGGTTTAATATATGAATCATATCTTTTAAATTTCTTGTTAGCCAAGTCATTAATTTTAAAATCAAATCTTTTTAAATTGTTTTTCAATTATATCCTTTCAATCATATCTTTTTAAAACCATATCTTTTCAATCATATCTTCTTAATCACATCTTTTTCAAAATAATTTTCAATCATATCTTTTTTATTTCTAATTTCAAAAATCTTTTTCAAAAATCACTCAATTTCTTTCCCAACTTTAATTATCAAAAATCATCAATCAAATTTTCAAAATTTCTTTTAATTATTTCAAAATCTTTTACTTTAATTTCGAGAATTCTTCCCCTCTTCTCACATAGTTCTATTTAAAGGACTAACACTCCTCCACTATCAACAATTCGAACTCTATCCCTCTTGATAAGTTCGAATTCTTCTCTTTCTACCTTCTCCTTCTATTCTTCTTTTCCTCTGACACTTCAAGGAATCTCTATACTGTGACATAGAGGATTCTATACTTTCTTCTTCTCTTTTCATATGAGCAGAAGCAAGGACAAAGGCATTCTTGTTGAAGCTGATCCTGAACCTGAAAGGACCTTGAAGAGAAAGCTAAGAGAAGCTAAAGTATAACCCTCTATAGAGGACCTAACAGAACTTTTCAAACAAGAAAAAGACATGGCAGCTGAAAACAACAACAATGTCAACAATGCAAGGAAGGTGCTTGGTGACTTTACTGCACCTACTCCTGACTTCTATGGGAGAAACATCTCAATCCCTGCCATTGGAGCAAACAACTTTGAGCTTAAGCCTCAATTAGTTTCTCTAATGCAACTGAATTGCAAGTTTCATGGACTTCCATTGGAAGATCCTCATCAGTTCTTAGCTGAATTTCTACAAATCTATGACACTCTCAAGACCAATGGGGTTGATCCCGAGGTCTACAAGCTTATGCTCTTTCCTTTTGCTGTAAGAGACAGAGCTAGGATATGGTTGGATTCACAACCTAAGGAAAGCCTGAACTCTTGGGAAAAGCTAGTCAATGCCTTCTTGGCAAAGTTCTTTCCACCTCAAAAATTGAGTAAGCTTAGAGTGTAAGTCCAAACCTTCAGACAGAAGGATGGTGAATCCCTCTATGAAGCTTGGGAAAGATACAAGCAATTAATCAGAAGGTGCCCTTCTGACATGCTTTCAGAATGGAGCATCATAGGTATCTTCTATGATGGTCTGTCTGAACTGTCCAAGATGTCATTGGACAGCTCTGCTGGAGGATCTCTTCATCTGAAGAAGACGCCTGCAGAAGCTCAGGAACTCATTGAGATGGTTGCAAATAACCAATTCATGTACACTTCTGAAAGGAACCATGTGAATAATGGGACAAATCAGAAGAAAGGAGTTCTTGAGATTGATACTCTGAATGCCATACTGGCTTAGAATAAAATATTGACTCAGCAAGTCAATATGATTTCTCAAAGTCTGTCTGGAATGCAAGCTGCACCAGGTAGTACTAAGGAAGCTTCATCTGAAGAAGAAGCTTATAATCCTGAGAAACCAGCAATGGAAGAGGTGAATTACATGGGAGAACCCTATGGAAACACCTATAATCCTTCATGGAGAAATCATCCAAATCTCTCATGGAAGGACCAACAGAGTCCTCAACAAGGCTTCAACAACAATAATGGTGGAAGAAACAGGTTTAGCAATAGCAAACATTTTCCATCATCTTCTCAGCAACAGACAGAGAATTCTAAGCAGAGCCACTCTGAATTAACAACTGTAGTCTCTGATCTAATTAAAACCACTCAAAGTTTTATGACTGAAACAAGGTCCTCCATTAGAAATTTGGAGGCACAAGTGGGTCAACTGAGTAAGAAAGCTACTGAACTCCCTCCTAGTACTCTTCCAAGCAATACAGAAGAGAATCCAAAAGGAGAGTGCAAGGCCATCACCATGAACCACACGGCCGAATCTGGAGAGGAGGAAGAGGCAGTGATCTCCACTAAGGAAGATCTCACTGGACGTCCACTGGCCTCCAAGGAGTTCCCTCATGAGGAACCATGGGAATCTGAGGCTCACACTGAGACCATAGAGATTCCATTGAATTTACTTCTGCCATTCATGAGCTCTGATGAGTATTCTTCCTCTGAAGAGGATGAAGATGTTACTGAAGAGCAAGTTGCTAAGTACCTTGGAGCAATCATGAAACTAAATGACAAGTTATTTGGTAATGAGACTTGGGAGGATGAACCCCCATTGCTCATCAAAGAACTGGATGACTTGACTAGGCAGAGATTACCCCAAAAGAGACAAGATCCTGGAAAGTTCTCAATACCTTGCACCATAGGCACCATGACCTTTGAAAAGGCTCTGTGTGACCTAGGGTCAAGCATAAACCTCATGCCTCTTCTGTAATGGAGAAACTAGGAATTTTTGATGTACAAGCTGCAAGAATCTCATTAGAGATGGTAGACAATTCAAGGAAACAAGCTTATGGACTTGTAGAGGATGTCTTGGTAAAGGTGAAGACTATTACATCCCTGCTGATTTCGTAATCCTAGAGACTGGGAAGTGTATGGATGAATCCATCATCCTTGGCAGACCCTTCCTAGCCACAGGAAAAGCTGTGATTGATGTTGACAGAGGGGAATTGGTCCTTCAAGTGAATGAGGATTCCCTTGTGTTTAAAGCTCAAGGATCTCCCTCTGTAACCATGGAGAGGAAGCATGAAAAGCTTCTCTCAATGCAGAGTCAAACAAAACTCCCACATTCAAACTCTAAGTTTGGTGTTGGGAGGCCACATCCAAACTCTAAGTTTGGTGTTGAGAGGCCATCATCATGCTCTGAGTATCTGTAAGGCTCCATGAGAGCCCACTGTCAAGCTATTGACATTAAAGAAGCGCTTGTTGGGAGGCAACCCAATTTTACTTATCTATGTTAAATTTCTATTTGTTATTTTATGTTTTCTGTAGGTTGATGATTATGTGAAGTCACAAAAACAATTGAAAAAGCAAAAACAAACTGAAAAACAGAATGAAAAATAGCACACCCTGGAGGAGAACCCTACTGGCGTTTAAGCGCCAGTAAGAGCAGCAGAATGGGCGTTAAACGCCCAGTCTGGCACCATTCTGGGCGTTTAACGCCAGAAATGGGCACCAGACTGGTGTTTAACGCCAGAAAAGGGCAAGAAGCTGGCGTTAACCGCCAGAAATGGGCAGTAACCTGGCGTTTAACGCCAGGATTGACAGAAAAGGGCGTTTTGCACGCCACTTGGTGCAGGGATGAAAAATCCTTGACACCTCAGGATCTGTGGACCCTACAGGATCCCCGCCTACCCCACCTCTCTCTTTTCTTCACCCATTCACCAATCACCTAAAAACCTCTTCCCCAAAAAAACCCCTCACCTATCAAATCCTACCCTCTTCTCCATAAACCCTTCACCAATCCACATCAATCCATCATAAAACCCCACCTACCTCACCGTTCAAATTCAAAACACTTTCCCTCCCAAACCCACCCTATATGGCCGAACCCTAACCCTCTCTCCACCCCTATATAAACCCATCTTCACCCCTTCATTTTCACACAACATCAACACTACTTCTCCCCCTTGGTCAAAACACCAACCCACCTCCATCTCCTCCATTTCTTCTTCTTCTACTCCTTTCTTTCTTCTTTTGCTCGAGGACGAGCAAACCTTCTAAGTTTGGTGTGGTAAAATCGTTGCTTTTTATTTTTCCATAACTATTTATGGCACCTAAGGCCGGAGAAACCTCTAGAAAGAGGAAAGGGAAGGCAAAAGCTTCCAGCTCCGAGTCATAGAAGATGGAGAGATTCATCTCAAGGGTGCATCAAGACCACTTCTATGAAGTCGTGGCCAAGAAGAAGGTGATCCCCGAGGTCCCTTTCAAACTAAAAAAGGGTGAATATCCGGAGATCCGACATGAGATTTGAAGAAGAGGTTGGGAAGTTCTCACCAACCCCTTTCAACAAGTCTGAATCATAATGGTTCAAGAGTTCTATGCCAATGCATGGATCCCCAAGAACCATGATAAAAGTGTGAACCCGGACCCAAAGAATTGGCTTACAATGGTTCGGGCGAAATACTTAGATTTTAGTCCGGAGAATGTAAGGTTGGCATTCAACTTACCCATGATGCAAGGAGATGCACACCCCTACACTAGAAGGGTCAACTTTGAGCAAAGGTTGGACTAAATCCTCATAGACATTTGTGAAGAGGGCGCTCAATGGAAGAGAGATTCAAGAGGGAAGCCGGTTCAACTAAGAAGGCATGACCTTAAGCCCGTGGCTAGTGGATGGTTGGAGTTCATCCAACGCTCAATCATTCCCACTAGCAACCGGTCTGAAGTTACTATAGACTGGGCGATCATGATCCATAGCATGATGATTGGAGAGGAAGTAGAAGTTCATGATGTTATATCCCAAGAACTCCACAAGGTGGCGGACAAGTCCTCCACTTTGGCAAGTTTAGCCTTCCCTCATCTTATTTGTCACCTTTGCAATTCTGCTGGAATTGACATAGAGGAAGACATCCTTATTGATGAGGACAAGCCCATCACTAAGAAAAGGATGGAGCAAACAAGAGATCCCACTCATGGACAAGAGCATGAGGAAAATCCTCATCATGAAATCCCTGAGATGCCTCAAGGGATGCATTTTCCTCCACAAAACTATTGGGAGCAAATCAACACCTCCCTAGGAGAATTGAGTTCCAATATGGGACAACTAAGGGTGGAGCACCAAGAGCATTCTATCCTCCTCCATGAAATTAGAGAAGACCAGAGAGTTATGAGAGAGGAGCAACAAAGGCAAGGAAGAGACATTGAGGAGCTCAAGCACTCCATAAGATCTTCAAGAGGAAGAACAAGCCGCCATCACTAAGGTGGACCCATTCTTTAATTTCCTTGTTCTTTATTTTCTGTTTTTTTTTTGAAAATTATGCCTTATGTCTATTTATGTTTGTGTCTTTATTACATGATCACTAGTGTCTAAGTGTCTATGCCTTAAAGTTATGAAAATGAATCTATCACCTTTCTTAAATAAAGAGTGTTTTAGTTGAAAAGGAAAAGAAGTGCATGAATTTCAAATTTTAAAACAGTTTAATTATTCTGATGTGGTGGCAATACTTTTGTCTTTCTGAATGAATGCTTGAACAGTGCATATTTTTGAATTTGATTGTTTATGAATGTTAAAACTGTTGGCTCTTGAAAGAATGATGGAAAAGGAGAAATGTTATTTGATAATCTGAAAAATCATAAAAATGATTCTTGAAGCAAGAAAAAAGCAGTGAAAAGCTTGCGAAAAAAAAGAAAAAAAATGGCAAAAAAAAGGAGAAAACAAGAAGAGAAAGAAAGAAAAAGAAAAAAAAGCAAGCAGAAAAAGCCAATAGCCCTTTAAACCAAAAGGCAAGGGTAAAAAAAAAAAGGATCCAAGGCTTTTAGCATCAGTGGATAGGAGGGCTCACAGGAATAAAATCCTGGCCTAAGCAGCTAAACCAAGCTGTCCCTAACCATGTGCTTGTGGCGTGAAGGTGTCAAGTGAAAACTTGAGACTGAGCGGTTAAAGTCGTGGTCCAAAAGCAAAAAGAGTGTGCTTAAGAGCTCTGGACACCTCTAATTGGGAACTCTAGGAAAGCTGAGTCACAATCTGAAAATGTTCACCCAGTTATGTGTCTGTGGCATTTATGTATCTGGTGGTAATACTGGAAAACAAAATGCTTTGGGTCACGGCTAAGACTCATAAAGTAGCTGTGTTCAAGAATCAACATACTTAACTAGGAGAATCAATAACACTATCTGAATTCTGAGTTCCTATAGATGCCAATCATTCTGAACTTCAAGGAATAAAGTGAGATGCCAAAACTGTTCAGAAGCAAAAAGGATAAAGCCCCGCTCATCTAATTAACACTGATCTTCATAGATGTTTTTGGAATTCATTGTACATTCTATTCTTTTTATCCTATTTGATTTTTAGTTTCTTGGGGACAAGCAATAATTTAAGTTTGGTGTTGTGATGAGCAAACAATTTATACGCTTTTTGGCATTGTTTTTAATGTTTTTAGTATATTTTAGTTAGTTTTTATTATGTTTTTATTAGTTTTTAAATAAAAATCACATTTCTGGACTTTACTATGAGTTTGTGTGTTTTTCTGTGATTTCAGGTATTTTTTGGCTGAAACTGAGGGACCTGAGCAAAAATTTGATTTAGAGGCTGAAAAAGGACTGTAGATGCTGTTGGATTCTGACCTCCCTGCACTCGAAGTGGATTTTCTGGAGCTACAGAAGCCTAATTGGCGCTCTCTCAATTGCGTTGGAAAGTAGACATTCTGGGCCTTCCAGAAATATATAATAGTCTATACTTTGCTCGAGATTTGATGGCCCAAACCGGCGTTCCAATTCAGCACAAAAATTCTGGCGTCAAACCGCCAAAACTGGCATAAAAGCTGGAGTTAAACGCCCAAACTGGCACAAAAGCTGGCGTTTAACACCAAGAAAAGTCTTTACACATGAAAGCTTCAATGCTCAGCCCAAGCACACACCAAGTGGGCCTGGAAGAAGATTTCTGCATTAATTACTTATTTCTGTAACCCTAGGCTACTAGTCTTCTATAAATAGGACCTTTTGCTATTGTATTTGAGACACTTGATATATACTTGGATAGACCTTTTCAAGTTTGGGGGCTGGCCTCACGGCCATGCCTAGACCCTTTTGTTCTTATGTATTTTCAATGGTGGAGTTTCTACACACCATAGATTAAGGTGTGGAGCTCTGCTGTTCTTCATGAATTACAAAGTACTACTATTTTTCTATTCAATTCATGCCTACTTCTTCTCTAAGATATCCATTCGTTCTTCAACATGATGAATGTGATGATCCTTGACACTCATCATCATTCTCACCTATGAACATGTGCCTGACAACCACCTCTGTTCTACTAACAATGGCTTGAATGCGTATCTCTTGGGTTTCTAATCCAAGATAGGAACCTTCGTGGTATAGGCTAGGATTATTGGCGGTCATTCTTGAGATCCGGAAAGTCTAAACCTTGTCTGTGGTATTCCGAGTAGGATCTGGGAAGGGATGACTGTGACGAGCTTCAAACTCGTGATTGTTGGGCGTGTGACAGACGCAAAAGGATCAATTGATCCTATTGCAACATGATCGAGAACCGACAGATGATTAGCCGTGCGGTGACAGCGCATTTGGAATATTTTCACTGAGAGGACGGGAAGTAGCCATTGACAACCGTGATGCCCAACATAAATCTTGCCAAAGAAGGGAGTATGAATGATTGGATGAAGGCAATAGGAAAGCAGAGGATCAAGAGGAATAAAGCATCTTCATACGCTTATCTGAAATTCCTACCAACGGATTACATAAGTATCTCTATCTCTATCTTTATTTTATATTTTATCCATCTTTTAATTATCAATTCTCCATAACCATTTGAATCCGCCTGACTGAGATTTACAAGATGACCATAGCTTGCTTCAAGGTGACAATCTCCGTAGGATCGACCCTTACTCGCGTAAGGTTTATTACTTGGACGACCCAGTGCACTTGCTGGTTATTTATGCGGAGTTGTGATAAAGAGTTGAGATTACAATTGTGCGTACCAAGTTGTTGGCGCCATTGATGATCACAATTTCGTGCACCATACAACATAGAAGAAATTACAACAAAAGAATAGAGGAAGATGAATGTAACAACAAGAATTGAGAATCAAAAGTAGAAGAAGGCATGAATTGAAACCTAGATCTAAGAACTAATCCTAATCCTAATTCCTAATCCTAGAGAGAAGTGGGAGCTTCTCTCTCTAAAACTAACTTTCCCTCCAAAAATTAAACTAAACTAAACTAATGTGTGAAAGTATGTTAATTCCTCTTCAATCCTTTGCTTAAATAGCATCAGAAATGAGTTGGATTGGGCCCACAAGGCTTTAGAATTCGTTGGCCACGTATTGCTTTAAGTAGGTCATATGGCAGCAACGACATGTGCGCGTACAGTGCGTGTATGTGTCACCATACGTATAGCAACAATGACAAATCTTATATCTTTTTGACGCCCCGAATGTTAGCTTTCCAACGCAACTAGAACCGCATCATTTGGACCTCTGTAGCTCAAGTTATGGTCGTTTAAGTGCGAAGAGGTCGGCTTGACAGCTTTTGCGATTCCTTCATTTCTTCATGAGTTCTCCATTTATACATGCTTTTTCTTCATTCCCTTGATCCAATCTTTGCCTCCTAAATCTGAAATTACTTAATAAACATATCAAGGCATCTAATGGAATCAAGGTGAATTGAATTTAGCTACTTTAAGACCTAAAAGCATGTTTTCACACTTAAGCACAATTAAAGGAGAAGTTATAAAACCATCCTATTGCATTGGATAAATGTGGGTTAAAAGGTTATAAAATCCTCTAAATTCAACACAAGATAAACCCTCCAAATGGGGTTTATCAGAGATCTAGAGTTAATGGCTCCCAATCGTCAATCACTTGGACATTAGTAACTCAAGAGTTCTTAAGTTACCTTCCCAAGCCAAGAGCACTAAAATTCTACTCTAAAATCCAACTAAGCATTTTATCAAACACTTATAAGGCATAAAATGAAAGCATAGTAAAATATCAAGGAAAGTAAATCTACACTACTCAATTGCAAGGAATTAAACAACAACAAATCAAATCAACAATAAAGGAACATGAATCATAAATTACATTAAAGGAAAATAGAAGAAACTAAAGTGCATCAACATAAAAGTAGAGAATTACATGAATTAAATACAAAACTAGAAAGAGGAAATGTAGAAGAAGAATAATTGCAAAGAGAAGAGTAAATCAAAGCATGAAATTAAACTAGATCTAAGAATTTCTAATCAAGATCTAAAACCTAATCCTAATCCTAGAGAGAAGTGAGAGCTTCTCTCTCTAAAACTAACCTAAACTAAACTAATGATCAAAAGTATGTAAAGTATTTAAAGTGTGTTGATTTTCCTTCAATCCTTGGCTTAAATAGCATAAAAAATGAGTTGGATTGGGCCCACAAGGCTTTAGAATTCGCTGGCCACGTATTGCTTTAAGTGGATCATATGGTAGCAACAACGTGTGCGCATACAGTGCACGTATGCATCACCATACGTGTAGCAACTATGGCAAATCCTATACTGTTTCGAAGCCCCGGATGTTAGCTTTCCAATGCAACTGGAACCGCATAATTTGGACCTCTGTAGCTCAAGTTATGGTCGATTAAGTGCGAAGAGGTCGGCTTGACAGCTTTTGCGATTCCTTCATTTCTTCATGAGTTCTCCATTTTTACATGCTTTTCCTTCATTTCCTTGATCCAATATTTGCCTCCTAAATCTGAAATCACTTAACAAGCATATCAAGGCATCTAATGGAATCAAAGGTAAATCAAGATTAAACAATTAAGGACCTAAAAAGTATGTTTTCACGCTTAAGCACAATTAAAGGAGAATTTACAAAAACATGCTATTTCATTGGATAAATAGGAGAAAGGTTGACAAAACTATCTAAATTCAACACAAGATAAACCCTAAATATGGGGTTTATCAGAGCTCATTCATGAGAAGACATGAAGAAAGTTCACTTTAAGGGGAAAAATTCTGAGCCCATGCTCACCTCCATAAGGAGCTAACCGTCAAGCTAATAACGTTAAAGAAGTGCTTGTTGGGAGGCAACACAACCTTAATTAATTATTCCTATTTTTTTTATTTTGTTTTTCTTTAATTTATATTTTTCGGTTCATGATCATGTGAAGCAGTCAGAACAGAGACTGAAATTTTAAAGTGGTGAAAACAGAACACTCTAGATGGAGTGTTGTTGAAGTTGAGCACCAGCCAGGGAGTAGATCCTGGGCGTTCAACACCCCCTATGGGCAGCATAGCTGGTGTTTAAACGCCAGCCAGGGAGCAGATCCTGGGTGTTTAAACGCCAGTGCAGAGGGTAGGAAATCTGAATTCCCTAGCCTCTCAGGAGCAGTAGGTCCCACAACATCTTTACGTACACTACTTTTTCCCTCTCTCTTTCACACTTTCCCATGCACTCTTCCTAATAAAACCCTTGACAAAACACATCCATATCACTTCCCCAAAACCATCATAAATCCCACCAACCCCCACCCACTTCAAAATCAAATTTTCCTCCCAATTCCCTCCCTCCCCTCATGGCCGAACCCAACCCTACCCACTTCCTATAAATACCCCTCCTTCTAAACCTTCATATACACACGTCTCATACACCCTAAAGCACCATTCGGCCGAGCCCTCTCTCTTCCTCTATCTCCTTCTATTTCTTCTTTTTCTACTCCATTCTTCTCTTTTCTTTATTTTTGCTTGAGGATGAGTAAAAATTTTAACTTTGGTGAGGGAAAAGCATTGCTTTTTGCTTTCCATTACCACTTATGGCACCCAAGGTTGGAGAATCCTCTAGAAAGAGGAAAGGGAAGGTAGTAGCCGCCACCTCTGAATCTTGGATGATGGAGAGATTCGTCACCAAAGTCCACCAAGACCACTTCTATGAAGTAGTGGCAGAGAAGAAGGTGATCCCTGAGGTCCCTTTCAGGCTCAAGAAGAATGAGTATCTGGAAATCCAAAGAGAGATCTGGAGAAGAGGTTGGGAAGTACTAACCAATCCCATTTAAAATATTGGGATTTTAATGGTGCAAGAGTTCTATGCTAATGCATGGGTTAGTAAAATCCATGACACTAGTGTGAACCCAAATCCAAAGAATTAGAGGACCATGGTCCGAGGGAGAATCTTAAATTTTAGCCCAGAAAGTGTGAGGTTGGCATTCAACTTTCCTTTAATGCAAGGAGATCCACATCCTTACACTAGAAGAGTCAACTTTGATCAAAGACTAGATCAAGTGCTCTTAGACATATGTGTGGAAGGAGCACAGTGGAAAAGGGATTCCCAAGGCAGGCCCACTCAACTAAGAAGGCCTAAACTCAAGCCCATACTAGAGGATGGTTGGAATTCATCTAACGCTCTATCATCCCTACTAGCAATCGGTCAGAAGTAACCATTGAAAGGGTCATCATGATCCATTGCATTATGATTGGGAATGAGGTGGACGTACATGAGGTGATCCCTCAAGAATTGTACAAGATAGCTAAGAAGCCTTCCACCAATGCAAGGTTGGCATTCCTACACCTCATCTGTCATCTATGCAATTTAGCTAGATTTGTCATAGAAGGAGACATCTACATTGAGGAGGACAAGCCCATCACTAAAAAGAGGATGGAGCAAACTAGAGAGCATGCACATGAGCCTGCGCAGCCACCTCAGCATGAGATCCCTGAGATATCTCAAGGAATGTATTTTCCTCCTCAAAGATATTGGGATCAATGGCATATTTCCATGGGAGAATTGAGCTTTAACATGGAGCAATTGAGGTTGGAGCATCAAGAGAATTCCACCATCCTCAATGAAATAAGGGAAGACCAAAGAGCCATAAGAGAAGATCAAAGGGCTATGAAGGAAGAACAACAAAGGCAAAAGAGTGACATTGAAGAGATCAAGCACCACATTGAATCCTCAAGGAGGAGTACTGATACGGAGAAATTGATTCTCCGTAATAACCACTGGTAAGTGCATTAGGTCGTATCAAGTAATAAAACTCACTTAAGAGTGAGGTCGATTCCACGAGGATTAACGGATTAAGCAAGCAATAGTTGATTGATTATTCTAGTTAGACAAGCATAATTGGATGATAAGCAACAAGGAAATGTAAATTGCACAAAAGTAAAGGAAAGCAATAAAGTGCAGATAAGTAAATTGACATAAATGTAAAGTGCAAGAAAGTAAATGACATAAAATAAATGTAAGAACTAAAAATGAAATGAACATTGGGATAGAAAGATATTGTATTCTCCGGATCAAGTTCATTCTCATCTCTTCCTCAATCAATGCATTCATTGATCTTCTTGGCAATCTTATGTGATTGAATCCCAATTCCTTGGCAATCCAATCTCTCTAAGCTTGAACAATTGCCCAATTCATTGATCTAATTGCTCATGGGAATAGATAAAGTTTGGTCACTGATTATACAACACAATTTCATAGATCAAAGTATTGGCAGGATTACATGTCACTATATCCATGCAACCCCCAACCTAATCCGATGTGAGAAAGCATTTCTAGCATGATTTCCTCATTCCTTTTCCAAGGTTCAGAGGAAATCCAAGTATGAACAATTTCTCTTCCGAGACAATTGCTCAATTAGATGAAGATCGAAAGCTTTCAAGCAAAATCAAGAGAAAAAAATGAGGAAGTAGAATGAAAACTACAATTGATCCATTAAATAACAATAGAGCTCTCTAACCCAATGAAAAGAGTTAGTTGTTCATTGCTATATTCAAACAGAAAAGAAAGAAAGTACAGAAAAATAAAAATGAAGATTAAGAATTAAATAACTGAAATTGAAACTTCAAAATTCATAAATGAAAATTACAAACTGAAACTAAACTACTACTAAGGAAGAAAGGAAAAGAAAAAGGAAGAAGAGTGTATGAGGGGACGGTTCCGAAGACCTACTCCCAGTGGTGTGTGCCAGGGAATGTGTGTGTGCGTGATTCTGAACTCCCCCTCCAATCTAGAATATCCCTTTCTATGGAGCTAAGGTCTTTATATAGGCTTTCCTAAATTATAAATTAAAATGAAAACGTTGAGTCACACGTTACTTGAAAAAGGATTTCTGGGTGTTGCCAGCAACGTTTGACTCAATGTTGATGCACCAACGTTTGTCTCGTCACACTTACGCGTCGCTCACACGTACGCGTCGAACTGCATTTTGCGCATGTGCATTGCTCAGGTGTTCGCGAGACAGGCTGAAATTCACCTTCACGCGTATGCGTCACAGCAAATTTTCCAACTTTAATTTCTGAGATTTTATCGCAAACGTTGGGGGTAACATTGGTTCACCAACGTTGCACCCTTGTGCGTACGCACACCGCCTTGTGCGTGCGCACACAAACAAATTTTCTTATTGTGCGTACGCACACTGCTCTGTGTGTACGCACACACGGATATTCTTCTAGCTTCCAATTTGTAAAATTTGTTACAGACGTTGGGGGTAACGTTGGTGATCCAACTTTGGCCACCAACATTGCTTTCTCTGCTTCTTTCGAGCCCCCTTTTCTGCTTCCCTTTTAGCTCCTTTCTTCTTTCATGCTTGTTTTGTGCTTTTTACTTCCTATTCCACCAAATTTCTGCAAAATAGATCAACTCAAAGAGATGAAAGTAATCTATGATTTAAGCACAAAAATACTCAATAATTAAGCATGATTAGTGAAAAATAAAGGTGAAAAAGCATAGAAAAACAGGCCATGATGCACTGGCATCACAACACCAAACTTAAATCTTGCTTGTCCCCAAGCAAGAAGAGAATCATGCAATAAGGTTTGACAATCCAAGGTAAGAAGAATAGCAATGTAATGTTCATGGTTAGCTAGTTTTCTATGCATGCAACAATCACAAAAGAGATTCAAATGATTGATGCTTCTATCTAGCTCACTTTATGAAATTACTTTTTTTATGTTTCTTCCTTGAAACAAGCTTTTCATTCTATTTTTAGATTCTTGGGTGCTTTGCACCATTTGTTGAAAGCTGTGACTCTAAATGCTTTGTTTTCAAGTATTACCACTTGATACATAAGCACCACAAGTATTTAATTAGAGGACTTCTGTTGTTTCTTTTCTTGACTCTCTAATCGTTGATGCTCAAAGCCTTGAGTTATGAGGGAGTGCCTTTGCACCTGACCTTAGCCTTGACTCTAAGTGTTTTGTTTTCAAGCTTTTTGCTTGATACATAAACACCACAAGTACTTAACAAATGAATTGTCATTGGTACTCAGAGCTTTCAGCTTTCTCATTCTCTCCCTTTTCTTTTCTTGCCTTATTTGCAATTTCTTTTTCAAGGTTTTCATGATTTCAAAAATTTCATAAAATGTCCTAGATGAAAACTTTAGTTAAATAAAATTCAAATGCAATTGAGCAACAATAGTCATGCTAGCTTCCCAATACTTATAAGCTCATGTTAACTTCTTCTTTAATGACCCTGTTTGTTTATGATCATGATTACTCCCTTACGTTAACTTACAAGACTCAAGATGATAATCATGATATCATAACATGTTATAATTCAGCAATCAAGCTATGCTTATTCACAACACAGATGTATACAAGGAATAAGAGACAATCATGCAATTGAAAATACTGGAAATAAATAAGAGGAAAAGGAACTTTACCACCTTGTAGTTCATCTTTATTGTTGTTGTCATTTTCCTCCTACTTTTCACTTCCCACAACAAACTTAGAACGATTACTTATCCTCAAGCAACAAGTAAAACAGTGGTGATGGGGTTTATGATGGATCATGAATGTTTTTGATAAACCACTATTTTATGGTTTATTTTGTGCTAAATTGAGTGGTTTTTTTCAGTTCTTTGCACACTTATTCATACAAATTGCATGGTTTTACAAATCCTTCCTAATTTTGTTCCATGATTGAAAACTTGCTTCCCAAGCCCTTAATTTGTCAAATTTTAATTCCCTTTTATACCATTCGATACCGTGATCTATGTGTTAAGTGTTTTCAGGCTTTATAGGACAGGAATGGCTCAGAGGATGGAAAGGAAGCATGCAAAAATGGAAGGAACACAAGAAATAAAGGAGCTGACCAGCGAGGATCGATGCGAACGCATGTCTCACGCATGCGCATGACTTGGCGCAATTTATAGCGACGCGTACGCATGATTGACGCGTACGCATAACAAGCAAAATCCCACAGCGACGTGTACGCATGAAACGAGCAGAAGACCATCGACGCGTATGCGTGACTGATGCATACGCGTGACATGTGTAATGAGCTCCAACTGCAGAAGACGCTGGGAGCAATTTCGGGTTGAGTTTGGACCCAGTTTTCGGCCTAGAAACACAGACTAGAGCCAGGGGACAACCGGAGACTCAACGGACATTCACACTCACTTAGTTTTAGTTTTAGTTTTGAATTCTAGAGAGAAAACACTACTTCCTCTAGGGTTCTTCACATTCTTAGATTTTCTAGTTTTATGCTTTTGGATTGGATCTGGAGAGAGTTACTACCTCCATTTGAAGTCTCTATCACTATAGTTTGCTTTCTTATTTCCTTACTCTTTTGCTTTTCATTCAGTTTGTTCATAGTTACATATGGATATCTTTGATTTTGGGAATTATTAATGCAAGAGTTATTTTTACATCTAATTTCATTATTTGTTTGATTATCATCACCCCTTGATTTATTAGCTCAAAAAAATTGCCTTTACTAAATTAATTTTAATTACCATGTCTCCTTTCTACTCTCTTTACATGTTTGCGAAAATGGCATTCATGTCAATAGAGTAGACTCCCAACTTGACTTTGGAGTTGATTAATTGGAAACCCTTGAGTTGGAATACTCAAGTATTAATTTGTAATTAGAAGTAATTGGCTGACCCTCTAGTCACTAACTCTAATCCTTCTCCAGGAAGGGATTAGGACTTGTGAATCAGAGTTGGTTTAGTTACTTGACTTTCCCTTATTAGTTAAAGGATAACTAAGTAGAAGCAACAACCTCTTACTATTATACTTGGGAAAATAAACAAGGATAGTATTTGGGGAAAAGGTATGGAGGTGATTGGTGAAGGGTATTTGGAAAAGAGTGTTATGAAAGGGTGTGAAGAGGAGAGAAGAAGAGGTAGGGTAGATGGGGATCCTGTGGGGTCCACAGATCCTGAGGGGTCAAGGACTTAACATCCCTGCTCCATTTAGGCGTGCAAAACGCTCTTAGAGTGCACTTCTATCATTAAACGCCAGGTTGCTGCTTGTTTCTGGCATTTAACGCCAGCTTTTCTCCCATTTCTGGCGTTAAACGCCAGGTAGATGCTCTGTTCTGGCGTTAAATGCCAGTTTGATGCTTGTTTCTGGCGTTTAACGCCAGCTTGATGCTTCTTTCCGGCGTTAAACGCCAGTCTGCTGCTTCTTACTGGCGTTTAAACGCTAGTAAGCTCTTCCTCCAGGGTGAGCTATTTTTAATGTTGTTTTTCATTCTGTTTTTTAATTTTTTAGTTATTTTTGTGACTTCACATGATCATCGACCTAAAGAAAACATAAAATAGCAATGGAAAATATATAGATATAATTAAATAACATTGGGTTGCCTCCCAATAAGCGCTTCTTTAATGTCAATAGCTTAACAGTGAGCTATCATGGAGCCTCACAGATAATCAGAGCAATGTTGGGGCCTCTCAACTGAGAGAATCTTTTCATGCTTCCTCTCTATGGTTACAGAAGGAGAACCTTGAGTTCTGAATACAAGGTAGTCCTCATTCAACTGAAGGACTAACTTTCCTTTGTCAACATCAATCATTGCTTTTGCTGTGGCTAGGAAGGGTCTGCAAAGGATGATAGATTCATCCTCCTCCTTCTCAGTGTCTAGGATTATGAAATCAGCAGGGATGTAAAGGCCGTCAACCTTTACTAGCACGTCCTCTACTAGTCTATAAGCCTGTTTCATTGATTTGTCTATGATGTGACGAAAATTGGCGAGTCAAGAATTGTTATAAAATATGCGTTGCAAGTATAGTTCTTAACCAACCAGAAATCCGCTTATCAATTTAGAAGGGTGTCACAAAAATAAAAATCAAAATACTGTGAGTATGAATCCCAGGTCGTCTCCCAACGAGTTGCAGAAAGGTGTGCTATTTTATTAATCAGATGTTTTCAAAAAGAGTTTGAGTTGAATAAACAGGAAATTAAATTGGAGAAATTAAGTAATTTAAATAAAAGTCTTGACTGGGAGTAGATTAGTTGGAAGCCCTATTCTTGTTGCAGTACTCTCAGGATTAATTGATAATTGAAGGTTATTCTGTTTAGTTATCCCTTACTAGGTAAGGGAAGGTCAAACAAGTTGGAATGCTGTTTCTATTCACAAGTTCCAATCCGCTCAATTAAAAAGGATTAGTGTCAGTGACTAGAGAGCATCCCAACAATAAACCCAACTACAATTTTTCCTTTAAGAACCCCAACTCAAGGGTTCCTTTCAATCAACTCCCCATCAAGTTAGGGAACTACTTGCTCATTGTGAATGTAGAACTCATAACATGGGAAAGGGAATTAAAGAAAGACATGATAAATAAAACTCAAAGGAATCAATTGAAAATAAAGGTAACTCTTGTATTAATAAATTCTAAAATAATCCAATAGTAAAATTGAGTAAATAAAAGGGCATGGAAGAGTAAAGCCAAGTAAAGAAAACGAACTAGAATGACGAAGTCTTGATGAGGTAATAACTCTTCTCAATATCCCAATGCAAAGAGCAATAGAAAATAAAATCCTATGAACTATGAATGTGTAGAGAGAGAAAAAAACCTAGAGGAGGAGTAAAACTAGATCTAAAAACTAAAATTGTGTAGAATGAATGTTGTTTTGGTTTCTGCATGTTCTCTGGCTCTAGTCTGCTTTTCTGGGCCGAGAACTGGGTCAAAGTAGGGCCCAAAATCGCCCCCAGCGAATTCTGCAGATTATGCAGATCGCGCACGTCACGCGATCGCGTCATTCATGCGGCCGCGTCATTCGGCGTTTTGCCCTTCCACGCGAGCGCGTCGTCCACGCCTCCGCGTCACTTCTGCTATTCCAATCCGCGCGGTTGTGTGAGCCATGCGGCCGCATCACTGCGATTTCCTCTCTTTCGCGCGGTCGCGTGAGCCATGCGGCCGCGTCACTTCTCGCTGGTCATCTCCTCAATTTCTTGTGTTCCTTCCATTTTTGCAAGCTTCCTTTCCAATCTCCAATTCATTCATGCCCTATAAATGCCTGAAACACTTAACACACAGATCACGACATCGAATGGAATAAGGGAGAATTAAAATACATAATTAAAAGTCTCTAGGAAGCAAGTTTTCAATCATGTAATAATTTTAGGAGGGAAATATAAATGCATGCTGATTATATGAATAAGTGGGTAAATATCATGATAAAACCACACAATTAAACACATTATAAACCATAAAATAGTGGTTTATCAACCTCCCGACACTTAAACATTAGCATATCCTCATGCTTAGTTGAAGGAGATAAAACAGATGAGTAGCAACATGTAAAGCTCATGCAATGCAATGCAACCTATATATGTGAATGCAACTATATGGTCCTTGCCCACTTGATCAATAGTAAATAAGCTCTTCAAAATAATTACAAATCAAATTCCACTAATTCCATTCTTATACAGTAAGGACAGATAAAAATGCAAGAAGGTAGCTCATGAAAGCAGGGAACACAGAAATTTAAGCATTGAACCCTCACTGATGATGTATGTATGCTCTAATCTCTCTAGTGTATAGGGCAATCACTCTATCCTTCTCTCATCATGCTTTCTAATTTTTGTTCTTCTCCTAATCAATTAACAACATTTAATATACCAATGCAAACATCATGAGGTCTTTTCAAGGTTGTAATGGGGCCAAGGTAATGGTAAGGATACACATATAGCTAAGTAAGCTTATAAACTGAAACTTTAATTAACCCAAGCTTTAACATAACCTATATATATATTCTATATAACTTTAGAATTCATACCTAGCTACCCAGAATTTCCCTTTCACATTCCATACTCATGTATCAACTTTTTATTTTTAATTTTATCATACATGCATTGATCTTTGAATTCTTAACTTAGCATTGGCGAGATTTTGTCCCTTTATTTATTTATTGAATTTTTTTTTCATAAGCATAAAAATAAACATAGCTTATCGATGCACATAGATTTTTAATTTTTATAGTTTCACATGAGTAGGTCTCCAAATTTCCATTATATTATCATGACACATTCCCTTATTATCTTTTGTTCCCACAATTTCCCATACTTAATTAGCACACACAATTCTATCTTAAGCTAACCAAAGATTCAGTTTGGGATATATAATTGTTTTTTCGCTTAAGGCTAGTAATGTGGTAAAATATAGAACAAATGGGATTTAAAGGCTCAAAGTGGCTAACAAAGGTAATTGAAAGGGTAGGCTTAATTTGGATAAGTGAGCTAAACAATTAATGGCCTCAATCATATGCAAGCACATAAATATAATAAATATTGGACATATAGGATGGAACAAAATATAGATTACAATTATAGAGAAGTAAACACACAAGAATAAAATAATTATTGTTAAATAATGTAACCATGCATAAAGGCTCAAATCTTACAGGTTGTGTGTTCTTTAGCTCAAAAATCATGTTCAAAATACAACTTCAAGCAAATTTAACATAAAAGTTTTAATTAAAATTAGTGAAATTTTGTTCCAAAAATAGAGTCTTAGAAGATACTTATTGTCTTTTCAATCAAGTAGAACATGCATGCAACTAATCTATTACTATGCAATTTATCCTATTCTACAAAAGGAAAACTAACTAAATATCTTAAATTATTGGTGTTTAGGGAAGAGAAATTACCTCTGGAAGTCAGGTACTGACCGACCTCCCCACACTTAAGGCTTTGCACCGTCCTCGGTGCCATCTATCAGGAATAAAGAGGGGCTGGTAGCAGTATCTCCATCATGGCTTCCTGTGTTGGTAAAGGAGGTGAAGTCCGGGGTGTCTGAGTCCTTGAATTTTCCCATAATCAGCTCCTTGAGGTATGTGAATCGGCGCTTGTTATGACGTTCTCTCATCTTAGCTTTGTGGTCCTGCCGATCTAACTTTGCAAGTATCTGATGGAGCAGTTGGTCTGTTGTAGGTGCTTGTGGTGTTGAAGAAGGAATATCTTCAACCGGTTCAGTAGGATGGCTTGTGGCGGCTGGTGGGGGTCTGATGTATTTCCCGTTAGGGACATACTGATCATCCCGTAGGAGCATGGCTTTGGTGTCCCCAGCTCTGTAGGAGACTTCAGTTGCTGAGACAAGATCTGAGACCAAGGCGGGAAAAGGTAGGTTGCCTGCAATTTATACGTGTCCCATGGCATTCCGGATGTGTCTTGGAAGGTTCAGAGGTTGGTCTGTAAGGATGCACCATAGTAGAACGGCCATGTACGCAGTGAAGGAGGACTCGTGAGTGCTCGAAAAGACGTAATGGGACATGATCTGTGCCCATACGCGAGCCTCCAAGGTAAGTGCTGAAGCCGATATGCCCTTAGGGCGGGTACGATGGTATCCGTAGATCCAATGGCTGCCAGGTAGTGCGATAACTCTGAGAACGGCATCCCAGTCAAATTGGTACATCTGGCGCTTGAGTGCGGCTTCTTGGAAGGCATCCAATCCTGCTGGAATAGGGGGAAGACCTAGAGCCCTGTGAATGGCCTCTTTTGTAATGGGAACTTGCTTCTGACGGACAAAGACAGATTGTAGGGTTGGCAGGTGGAAGTTGGAGTAGAACTCGACTACCCAAGAAAGATTGACCTGCCTCAGCTCTCTATGTAGGAAACCCCATTGTCTTTGTGCAATTTGCGGCTCAACAAATGTAGCAATATGGTTTAGGAGGAGAAGAAGGTATTCATTGTTGTGACTCCTTTCTGCCAGGATGGGGAACATCTGCTCACAGTAGCGATTGGGAAATCGCGCAGTGTCCTTTGCTGGGAAGGATTTTTCTTTATCATCAACCTTTATAATCCTCTTAAGTCTCTTTGTTGAGGGCTTTACCGCAATTGAAGAGGGTTCTGCCACTAATTCTCTCTTTGTTCCTCTTCTTGCTGGTTGTTTGGGAGTAGCCTTCTCCTTTCCTTTCTTGGTGGCCATCCTGAAAAAGGGAAGAGGGAGGAAATTAAGTTCAAAGAGAAAGAGCAAGGAAGAGGGTTGTATGAGTGATAATCAATGCACGGTAAAGAGGATGTCGGTAACACATGGTCATGACTACATGTGAAAAGTTCATCAATGGGAAAATAGCAAGTGCAGTTGAGGACAATTAAATGCAAGGGGTTTATTGGCATACAGGCAAAGGCATGAGTAGCATAGCTCAAGCATTTAATTAGTCAAAGTTGTTATCACTCGTAACAAACTAGTCATCATGTTTGTATTGACAATTAAATTCAATTAATACAATAGTAAAGGGAATTTGTGGAATGCAAGCATTGAATAGTAGAGTAACGTAGAAAAGTGCATAATGCCATATGAGCTTTTTCACAAATACATAGCATGCGTGATAATTAAGGTATAGAAAGTATTAAATTGAACATGCAAGCAACCCTTTAAAAAGTAATATATAGTTGCCAAACAAATTTACAACAATCCACAAGCATATAATGAGAAATAATGACTCAAATAAATTGCTAACACCAAGTAAAAAGGAAAAAGAAAGAAAAAGAAAATATGAATAATGAAAGTAAAAAGAAAAGAAAAGAAGATAACATATAAAAATAAGAAGAAAAATAGAAAAGTAAGGAGGGAAGAAGAAAAAAAAAACCATGTTAATGGGGGTGAGAGAGAAAGTGAGAGTGTAAAAAGTGAGAAAGAAGGAAGAAGGAAGAAGGGAGGAGGAAGAAAAAAGGAGGGAAAAGAGAAAATAGGATTTGGGGAGAAAAAGATAAGATAAGTGGCAAATCAGGGAAGCTGTGCGGCGCAATCGACGCGGTCGTGTGGGGCACGCGGTCGTGCGGGAATTTAAAAGTTCGATCTGCCAATTGGAGGGCCATTCTTGTTGGTTTGGTTTCCTCAATCTTCATTCTTCTCATCATTGTTAGAGACATCAAATTGATACTGGCCCCTAAGTCACACAAGGCCTTCTCCACCATGACTTCTCCTATGATGCAAGGGATTTGGAAACTGCCTGGATCCTTCAATTTCTGAGGCAATTTGTGTTGAATGATGGCACTGCATTCTTCAGTCAACAACACAGTTTCCTCATTTCTCCAGCTTCTCTTCTTGGTCATTAATTCCTTTAAGAATTTTGCATCGAGTGGCATTTGCTCTATTGCCTCAGCAAATGGAATGTTGATTTGAAGCTTCTTGAAAATCTCCAAGAACCTGGAGAATTGGCCATCGTTTTCACTTTTCATCAAACGTTGAGGATATGGTGCTTTAGGTGTATAAGGCTTCAGGACCTCTTTTTCTTTTTCTTTTGTTGCAGACGGTGTAAAAGATTTTCCTTGTTCCTTGTCTCTCACATTTTCCTTTGCTTCATCCTCTGTAGTTTCCTTTGAGATCTCCTTTAGCTTTTTTCCACTTCTGAGGGTTATGGCCTTACATTATTCCCTTGCAATAGCCTTGGCAGCATGAGAAACGCTTGGCCCAGGGGTTTGCTTAGACAAATACACAATTTGATTTTCTAGCTTCTGGATGGCAGCTCCTTGGTTTTG
>NC_029794.2:80179844-80204999 GCF_000816755.2 Arachis ipaensis
AATGGGTGGTTTCTGAATGCTGCTACCACAATTCCCAGATGTTGGGTTTATGTATGAACCAAGAACCCTCCTCTCGGGAATGGCATTGTTTCCATCAGCTCTCTCATGGTTATGGACTTCTCTATCCATGTTGAGATCTAGAGCTTCCTCAAAATTGTCCTCAGATTCTCCTTCAGATTCCTCTTCTCTCAGTACTCTCTTCCCTCTTGCTTCCCTTCTAAGTCTATGAAGGGTCCTCTCTGGTTCGGTATATGGAGGAGTTGATGTCTCCCCTCTCCTACCTGTCATACAAAAACACAGCACAGGCACCAAACAAGTGAAATACTCTTGGTTAATGGAAGAGTATGGTTAGAGCAGTTGAGGAATTAATTCAAATAGTTAGTGAGTTAGTGAGTTAGTTGCTTGAATTTAAAGGCATAAAGAAAGAAAGCATGTAACAGAGTGCAGAAATTAAAATTCAACAAGTAACTTGAACTGAATTAACAAAGCAAGAAAAATGCTCAATCTAGTTAACTTCCAATTTGAGAATTGTCAATCGAAACCCAATCCCCGGCAACGGCGCCATAAACTTGATGCACATAAACTAGTTATGCTACGATTTAGGAAATTGCACGATCGGCAAAATTCCTTCCGGCAAGTGCACCGGTTATCGTCAAGTAAAAACTCACAATAGAGTGAGGTCGAATCCCACAAGGATTGGTTGAGTGAGCAATTCGGATTAGAAGTATGTTCTAGTTGAGCGGAATCAAGATTTAGATGAGAATTGCGGAATGTAAAATTGCATGAATTAAAGAGCGAGAAGCTAAATTGCTGAAATTAAAAGGGATGGGGTGATTGCATGAATTTAATTGCAGAATGTAAAGAGAAAGTGGTAAATCAAAAATGGGGAGTTCATTGGGTGTTAGGAGATATTGAGATCTCCGAATCAAAACAACTTTTGTCCCTTCTTCAACCAATGCATTCATTGAATTTTGCTTGGCAATCTTATATGATTGGATCCGAATCCCTTGGCTCACCAATTCTCTCTAAAAACAAACAAATTCCCAATCCCTTGGTTTAAATGTTCATAAGAAGAGATGATGCTCGATCACTGTTTTAAGGTTAAACTGGAGGTTAAACGCCAGTTCCAGCATTTCTTATCCTTCATGATTCTGGCGTTTAAGCTCCAGTTTAGGCTTAAACTGGAACTTAAACGCCATTACCAGCATTATATGGTTTGGTAGTTTAAGTTTCAGTTTAAGCTTAAACTGGAACTTAAACTCCACATGTGATATTCAAGCTTCCTTTATTGATTTTGTTGCTTCCTTGCCTAGCCTCTTCTTCCCTGAAATCATCCAAACAATTGCATCAAAGTCTTGCAAAATTTCATGCGAAATCTTCCATTCATAGCATTCAAGTAATATAACTAAAAACTCATGGAATTTGCATCAAAATCATACTGTTTGGATGGTTCATTGCTTTGTTATTCATTTAACCATTCTTGGTTACTTTAAGCTCAAGAAAATGCATAAAACAACTAAAACTAACAGAAAAATGCTATTGAAACTAGCCTAAGATGCCTTGGCATCAATCAATAGCCAATTCCTTGGTCAATTGCTGATTAGAAGAGATGAAGTGTGGTCACTGATTATACCACATGCATTTCCCAAACCAGGTATTGAGAGGATTATAGTCACATATCCATCCAAACCCAATTTGGTCCAGTATGAGAAAGCATTTCTAGCTTGATCTCTTCATTCCTCTTTAAAGGTTCAAAAGAGATCCAAGTCTGAATAGCTCCTTTTCCAAGATAACTATCCAATTGGATGAAGATCGAAAGCTTTCAAGTAAAATCAAGAGAAAAGAAAGAAGAAGAAGAATAAGAACTACACTTAATCCATTGAATCACAATAGAGCTCTCTAACCCAATGTAAAGAGTTAGTTGGTCATTGCTCTACCAAAAATAGAAAAGAAAGAAAGTGCAGAAAAGTAAAGATGAAGATAAAAACTTAAAATAAAACTTCAAATTCATAAATGAAAAGTACAAAGAATGAAAAGGAAAAGTGTGTGAGGGGAGGGAGTCCGAAGACCCCTCTTCAATCCCCCATTCCAGGATTCCCTTCCATCTAGCCTAAGATGATTTAAATTAAAAGACTAAGGCCTTTATATAGGCTCTCCTAAATTACAAAATGAAATGAAAAGCAAATTACAATTAAATGAAAATTCCTATTCTAGATGCTTCTTGTGGCCTTGATTGGTTGACAATTGTGGGCCTGCTTGCTTGAGCTTGGAAGTGGACTTGAGAGAGAAGTGAGTTAAGTTGAGGTCCAGGTGCTAAAGTTAGTTCTAAAGTTAGTCACACTAACGCTACAAGTGTGGCGTTAGTGCTGAAGTTATTGTGGCTAACGTTGCACTTGCTGCCCAGTTGGTGTTTTTGGGGCTTAAATGATGCCTCTTCTTTGTGCTCCAATTTCATGCTCACTATAGAGTATTATATATCTTTGGAAAGCTCTGAATGTTAGCTTTCTAACGCAACTGGAATCACCTCAATTGGACCTCTGTAGCTCAAGTTATGCTCTTTTGAAGTGGACATGGTCGCTGGCATATATGCCAACGTTACTGGAAATGTTGATTGCCAATAACGCTAGCAATTTCTCGTTTTTGAAGCTCAAAATTAGTGTCCACCCCATACTATTATATATTGTTGGAAGGCCCTGGATGTATACTTTCCAATGCCTTTGAAAGCGCATCATTTGGAGCTCTACAACTCGAGTTATACTTCTTGGAAGGTGAAGAGGTCAGTTGGCCTTAATACAGGTTGATACTATGTTCATCATTGCACTTTCGGGGCAGGTTTTCTCCCTCAAATTTAGTGTCAACCATGTAGTGCCATATATGCTTGGAAAGCTCTGGGATCCTACTTTCCAATGCAACTGGAATTTCCTCATTTGGAGTTTTGTGGCTCAAGTTATTCTTGTTTCAAGAAGGCATGGTCAGGCTGCCAGGTGGGACTTTTGCCCACGTTAACTACCACGTTAACTAAGTTAACGTGGGAGTTAACGTGGCTCTTTGTGGCTTGTGTTGGCAATGTTAGTGACAATTTTTGGTATCACTAACGTTTTCGACAACTTCTCTTCTTCACGTTAACTTAAGTTAACGTGGGAGTTAACGTGGCTTCTTGGGGATAGTGTGTGTTCATCCCAACTGGCTTGTGAATGGAATTGGTTGTTTTGTGGTTGTGTGTTCTGAAAATGGTATGACTCTTGTGGGTAGTGGATTGAGTTTTGTGAATGGTGAAACGAATTATATGGATTTGGGATAGACTTTTGTTCTGAGGCATACTCAAATGATGAAGAATTTATGCATGTAAAACTTGGAGGTGAGGTTATATAATTGAGAGGTGATGGCTCTTGATGAATGGGGTATGAATGAGTGAAATCTCTTTGATTATGATCTTCCCAGCCACAACTTGAGTAGTGATCAATTTCAATTAGAAGAGATGAAGTGTGGTCACTGATTATACCACATGCATTTCCCAAACCAGGTGTTGAGAGGATTATAGTCACATATCCATCCAAACCCAATTTGGTCCAGCATGAGAAAGCATTTCTAGCTTGATCTCTTCATTCCTCTTTAAAGGTTCAAAAGAGATCCAAGTCTGAATAGCTCCTTTTCCAAGATAACTATCCAATAGGATGAAGATCGAAAGCTTTCAAGTAAAATCAAGAGAAAAGAAAGAAGAAGAAGAATAAGAACTACACTTAATCCATTGAATCACAATAGAGCTCTCTAACCCAATGTAAAGAGTTAGTTGGTCATTGCTCTACCAAAAATAGAAAAGAAAGAAAGTGCAGAAAAGTAAAGATGAAGATAAAAACTTAAAATAAAACTTCAAATTCATAAATGAAAAGTATAAAGAACGAAAAGGAAAAGTGTGTGAGGGGAGGGAGTCCGAAGACCCCTTTTCAATCCCCCATTCCAGGATTCCCTTCCATCTAGCCTAAGATGATTTCAATTAAAAGACTAAGGCCTTTATATAGGCTCTCCTAAATTACAAAATGAAATGAAAAGCAAATTACAATTAAATGAAAATTCCTATTCTAGATGCTTCTTGTGGCCTTGATTGGTTGACAATTGTGGGCCTGCTTGCTTGAGCTTGGAAGTGGAATTGAGAGAGAAGTGAGTTAAGTTGAGGTCCAGGTGCTAAAGTTAGTTCTAAAGTTAGTCACACTAACGCTACAAGTGTGGCGTTAGTGCTGAAGTTATTGTGGGTAACGTTGCACTTGCTGCCCAGTTGGTGTTTTTGGGACATAAATGATGCCTCTTCTTTGTGCTCCAATTTCATGCCCACTATAGAGTATTATATATCTTTGGAAAGCTCTGAATGTCAGCTTTCTAACGCAACTGAAATCACCTCAATTGGACCTCTGTAGCTCAAGTTATGCTCCTTTGAAGTGGACATGGTCGCTGGCATATATGCCAACGTTACTGGAAATGTTGATTGCCAATAACGCTAGCGATTTCTCGTTTTTGAAGCTCAAAATTAGTGTCCACCCCATACTATTATATATTGTTGGAAAGCCCTGGATGTATACTTTCCAATGCCTTTGAAAGCGCATCATTTGGAGCTCTACAACTCGAGTTATACTTCTTGGAAGGTGAAGAGGTCAGTTGGCCTTAATACAGGTTGATACTATGTTCATCATTGCACTTTCGGGGCAGGTTTTCTCCCTCAAATTTAGTGTCAACCATGTGGTTTCATATATGCTTGGAAAGCTCTAGGATCCTACTTTCCAATGCCACTGGAATTTCCTCATTTGGAGTTTTGTGGCTCAAGTTATTCTTGTTTGAAGAAGGCATGGTCAGGCTGCCAGGTGGGACTTTTGCCCACGTTAACTACCACGTTAACTAAGTTAACGTGGGAGTTAACGTGGCTCTTTGTGGCTTGTGTTGGCAATGTTAGTGACAATTTTTGGTATCACTAACGTTTTCGACAACTTCGACAACTCACGTTAACTTAAGTTAAATGGTTGGTCGGGATTGGCTTGTGAATGGAATTGGTTGTTTTGTGGTTGTGTGTTCTGAAAATCGTTTGACTCTTGTGGGTAGTGGATTGAGTTTTATGAATGGTGAAACGAATTGTATGGATTTGGGATAGACTTTTGTTCTGAGGCATACTCAAATGATGAAGAATTTAGGCATGTAAAACTTGGAGGTGAGGTTGTATAATTGAGAGGTGATGGCTCTTGATGAATGGGGTATGAATGAGTGAAATCTCTTTGATTATGATCTTCCCAGCCACAACTTGATTAGTGATCAATTTCACCAAAATATGGACCATTTTGTGGCTCTGGAAAGTACCCCATTTTTTGTTCTTGATACTCCCACCCACCATGAGCATAGTAAAGTGAATCATTATGTGGTGGTGGAGAGTTTCCCATGAAATATGATTGACTAGAATATGATGGATGCTTCTTTCTTTCCTGCAGAAAGCTCTGTCTCAAACAATAATCACCAAAAGAAATTGGAATCTCCATTGTCACAGATGAGGAAATTCCCATTGAGGCAATACCACAAACAGTTGGTTAGCAAAAGAAAATAAAGTAACAAAAGAAAACAAAGACAAAAGAAAAGTGTCTAATCTAGTAAATCAATCAACCGGTAGTTTGTTAATCACAATTAATCCCCGGCAACGGCGTCATAAACTTGATGCGGGGAAAATTTGTCTCTCAACAAATCTCCCTTCGGCAAGTATACCGAATTGTCGTCAAGTAAAACTCACAATAGAGTGAGGTCGAATCCCACAGAGATTAACGGATTAAGCAATCAATGGTTAATTGATTATCCTAGTTAGGCGAATCATAATGGAGTGATAAATAACAAGGAAATGTAAATGGCAGAAAAGTAAGGAAAGCAATAGAGTGCAGAGAAGTAAAATGACAAGAAAAGTAAATGTAAGAACTAAAAATAAAATGAACATTGGGATCAAGAGATATTGCAATCCTCCGGATCAAGTTCATTTTCATCTCTTCCTCAATCAATGCACTCATTGATCTCCTTGGCAATCTTAATTGATTGAATTACAATTTCTTGCAATTCAATCTCTCAAATCTTGATCAATAGCCAATTCCTTGGTCAATTGCTCATTTGAAGAGATGAAGTGTGGTCACTGATTATACCACATGCATTTCCCAAACCAGGTATTGAGAGGATTATAGTCACATATCCATCCAAACCCAATTTGGTCCAGCATGAGAAAGCATTTATACCTTGATCTCTTCATTCCTCTTTCAAGGTTCAAAAGAGATCCAAGTCTGAATAGCTACTTTTCCAAGATAACTATCCAATTGGATGAAGATCGAAAGCTTTCAAGTAAAATCAAGAGAAAAGAAAGAAGAAGAAGAATAAGAACTACACTTAATCCATTGAATCACAATAGAGCTCTCTAACCCAATGTAAAGAGTTAGTTGGTCATTGCTCTACCAAAAATAGAAAAGAAAGAAAGTGCAGAAAAGTAAAGATGAAGATAAAAACTGAAAATAAAACTTCAAATTCATAAATGAAAAGTACAAAGAACGAAAAGGAAAAGTGTGTGAGGGGAGGGAGTCCGAAGACCCCTCTTCAATCCCCCATTCCAGGATTCCCTTCCGTCTAGCCTAAGATGATTTCAATTAAAAGACTAAGGCCTTTATATAGGCTCTCCTAAATTACAAAATGAAATGAAAAGCAAATTACAATTAAATGAAAATTCCTATTCTATATGCTTCTTGTGGCCTTGATTGGTTGACAATTGTGGGCCTACTTGCTTGAGCTTGGAAGTGGACTTGAGAGAGAAGTGAGTTAAGTTGAGGTCCAGGTGCTAAAGTTAGTGCTAAAGTTAGCCACACTAACGCTACAAGTGTGGCGTTAGTGCTGAAGTTATTGTGGCTAACGTTGCATTTGCTGCCCAGTTGGTATTTTTGGGGCATAAAAAATGCCTCTTGTTTGTGCTCAAATTTCATGCCTACTATAGATTATTATATGTTGGAAAGCTCTGAATGTCAGCTTTCTAACGCAACTGGAATCACCTCAATTGGACCTCTGTAGCTCAAGTTATGCTCCTTTGAAGTGGACATGGTCGCTGGCATATATGCCAACGTTACTGGAAATGTTGATTGCCAATAACGCTAGCTATTTCCCGTTTTTGAAGCTCAAAATTAGTGTCCACCCCATACTATTATATATTTTTGGAAAGACCTAGATGCCTACTTTCCAATGCCTTTGGAAGTGCATCATTTGGAGCTCTACAACTCGAGTTATACTTCTTGGAAGGTGAAGAGGTCAGTTGGCCTTAATACAGGTTGATACCATATTCATCATTGCACTTTCGGGGCAGGTTTTCTCCCTCAAATTTAGTGTCAACCATGTAGTGCTATATATGCTTGGAAAGCTCTGGGATCCTACTTTCCAATGCCACTGGAATTTCCTCATTTGGAGTTTTGTGGCTCAAGTTATTCTTGTTTGAAGAAGGCATGGTCAGGCTGCCACGTGGGACTTTTGCCCACGTTAACTAAGTTAACGTGGGAGTTAACGTGGCTCTTTGTGGCTTGTGTTGGCAACGTTAGTGACAATGTTTGGTATCACTAACATTGTCGACAACTTCTCTTCTTCACGTTAACTTCCACGTTAACTAAGTTAACGTGGAAGTTAACGTGACTCCTTGGGGTTGTGTGGTTGCTTTCAATGTTAGTGACAATGTTGGGTGTCACTAACGTTGTCGACCACCCTTGCCTCTTCACGTTAGCTCCCACGTTAACCAAGTTAACGTGAGAGTTAACGTGGCATTGTGCACTTAGGCCAACGTTAGTGACAATGTTGAATGTCACTAACGTTTGCTTCCTTTCCCCCTTTTAACGTTAGAGGCGTACAATTAACCATACATGGACATGGGTCACTACACTTTTCAGGTAAACCTCCCATTAAAGCAGATATGGAACTTCCTAAAGGAATAGTTTCTAATTCATTAATTTTGTCTTTATGTATACATAAATCTTTTAGAAACTTTGCATATTTAGGTACCTGTTGAATAACATCAAAAAGAGGAACAGTTACCTCAACCTTTTTGAATATCTCTACCTTTTTGGGATCAGGTTCCAGCTGCTTCCTGGGCTTCCTTGCAAGTTGTGGAAATGGAATGGGAGTGCTGTCTTCTGCAGTATTTGCGCCCTATGGTGCTTCCTCCTGTGGTTGGATTTCTTCTTTTTCAGCTATGTCCTTTATGTCCTCTTCCTCTTCAACATCTTCTATTTCCACTACCTCTTCAGCTGAGGCATTTTTTGGTGGGTTGGCTCCTCCTGATTCCTCTCCTGCAGTGTGGTTCCGGACCTTAGGGTGATGGCATTAATGCCACCCTTTGGATTGGGTAATGGTTGAGAGGGGATTCCACTGGAGCTCAAAGGCTAGTTATTGGAGTTATTCATTGATCCAATCTGTGAGACAAGAGCTTGCAAAGTAGAGTTCAGACCTTTTAGTGTAGAATAAAGGTTATTTTCCATGGTCTGTTGTCTCGGATCAATAGATTGTAGTAAGTCATCATTAGAAGATGAGGAAGGATAAGTACTTTGAGAGGTCTGCTGTTGGGTATTCTATGGTCCTTGGGATTGTCTCAGGTGAGGTACTCTGTAAGGCTGGTTTTGGTTCTGCTGCCTGTTGTTGTTATTATTCCATCTCTGATTTCCCTGATTGTTTCTGCTTCCTCTATTGTTGTTGTCCCTCCAATTCTGGTTAGAATTGTCCTGCCATCCATGGCTGTAATTGCCACCTTGATTGTACCCTTGGTTAGGGCGGTCATAGAAATTATGAGTGGCTGCCACGGTGTTGTCTTCCTGCTGGAGCTGTGGACATTCATCGGTATAATGGCTATAATCAGCACAGACTCCACAAACTCTCTGTGGGACTAACTGTTAGTTTTGCTGTGGTGGAGAAGGTTGAGCTTGCTGAACTTGTTGTTGATTCAATTGCATCTACTTCAGCAAGTTGGTCATTTCATAGATACTCTGAGTTAAAGCAGCAGTCTCTCTGCTAGAGGATACTTCTGTAATGGCTTTTGAACGGCCTTGTTTCTGCCTGTGATTCTAAGTAGATTCAGCTAAGTCGCTGATCAATTGCCATGCCTCATCAGTGGTCTTGTACTTTTTCATAGACCCATTACTAGCACTTTCCAATGTGGTCTTATCTTGAGGCCTCATGCCCTGTGTGACGTAACCGAGTAACACTATCTTGTCAATCATATGGTGGGGGCATGCTTCCAGAAGATTATTGAAGCGCTCCCAGTACTCATAGAGAGTCTCAAATTCGTCTTGAATAATCATGGAAATGTCTTTCCTCAGTTTATCAGTAACTTCAGCTGGAAAGAACTTTTCCAAAAATTCTCTTCTAAGTGTATCCCAGTCGGATACAGTTGTTGCGGGTTGAGTGTAGTACCACTCTCTTACCTTTCCCTCAAGAAAAAATGGGAAAGCTTTCAACAAGATTGAAGTTTCATCTGCACCATCACGCCTGACAGTAGAACATGCTACTTGAAAATCTCTCAGGTGCCTGATAGGCTCTTGAGCAGGTAAGCCATGAAACTTGGGCATCGAATTGAGCAGTGTATTCTTTATTTCAAAGTCTGTAGCCACCGCTGGATGATGCGCTTGAAACGGTTGCATTGTAAAATTAGGGGCTCCAGCCTCCTGGATAGTAACTCTCCTAGGTGCTGCCATGTCACCTACATGTAAATCAACCGAATCAGTAGAACGGGGGCTGGTTTCTTCCTCAAATGACGTTTCAAATCCGCCCTCTGAGAAGACTAACCTATGCCGAGCTTGCCTTATTCATGAAATAGTTCTTTCAATCTCAGGATCGAATACTAGCAAGCTTGGATGAGGAAGTGAATGCGCCATCTAACGAAAGAAACAAGAAGCTCATAGTAGCAAGATAAAATAAAATTCAAATAAATAAATTCCAATCAATAACTTAGCACTCTATTGCAACTCCCCGGCAACGGCGCCAAAAATTGACGTGACGGAAATTGGCGAGTCAAGAATTGTTATAAAATATGCATTGCAAGTATAGTTCTTAACCAACCAGAAATCCGCTTATCAATTTAGAAGGGTGTCACAAAAATTAAAATCAAAATACTGGGAGTATAAATCCTAGGTCGTCTCCCAACGAGTTGCAGAAAGGTGTGCTATTTTATTAATTAGATATTTTCAAAAAGAGTTTGAGTTGAATAAACAGGAAATTAAATTGGAGAAATTAAGTAATTTAAATAAAAGTCTTGACTGGGAGTAGATTAGTTGGAAGCCCTATTCTTGTTGTAGTACTCTCAGGATTAATTGATAATTGAAGGTTATTCTGTTTAGTTATCCCTTACTAGGTAAGGGAAGGTCAAACAAGTTGGAATGATGTTTCTATTCACAAGTTCCAATCCGCTCAATTAAAAAGGATTAATGTCAGTGACTAGAGAGCATCCCAACAATAAACCCAATTACAATTTTTCCTTTAAGCACCCCAACTCAAGGGTTCCTTTCAATCAACTCCCCATCAAGTTAGGGAACTACTCGCTCATTGTGAATGTAGAACTCATAACATGGGAAAGGGAATTAAAGAAAGACATGATAAATAAAACTCGAAGGAATCAATTGAAAATAAAGGTAACTCTTGTATTAATAAATTCTAAAATAATCCAATAGTAAAATTGAGTAAATTAAAGGGCATGGAAGAGTAAAGCCATGTAAAGAAAATGAACTAAAATGACGAAGTCTTGATGAGGTAATAACTTTTCTCAATATCCCAATGCAAAGAGCAATAGAAAATAAAATCCTATGAACTATGAATGTGTAGAGAGAGAAAAAAACCTAGAGGAGGAGTAAAACTAGATCTAAAAACTAAAATGTGTAGAATGAATGTTGTTTTGGTTTCTGCATGTTCTCTGGCTCTAGTCTGCTTTTCTGGGCCGAGAACTGGGTCAAAGCAGGGCCCAAAATTGCCCCCTGCGAATTCTGCAGATTATGCAGATCTCGCACGTCACGCGATCGCGTCATTCATGCGGCCGCGTCATTCGGCGTTTTGCCCTTCCACGCGAGCGCGTCGTCCACGCCTCCGCGTCACTTGTGCTATTCCAATCCGCGCGGTTGCGTGAGCCATGCGGCCGCGTCACTGCGATTTCCTCTCTTTCGCGCGGTCGCGTGAGCCATGCGGCTGCGTCACTTCTCGCTGGTCATCTCCTCAATTTCTTGTGTTCCTTCCATTTTTGCAAGCTTCCTTTCCAATCTCCAATTCATTCATGCCCTGTAAAGCCTGAAACACTTAACACATAGATCACGGCATCGAATGGAATAAGGGAGAATTAAAATACATAATTAAAAGTCTCTAGGAAGCAAGTTTTCAATCATGTAATAATTTTAGGAAGGAAATATAAATGCATGCTGATTATATGAATAAGTGGGTAAAGATCATGATAAAACCACACAATTAAACACATTATAAACCATAAAATAGTGGTTTATCAGTCTGCCATCTCTAGTGAGATTCTTGCAGCTTGTACCTCAAAGATTTTCAGTTTCTCCATTACAGAGAGTGGCATGAGGTTTATCCCTGACCCCAGGTCACACAGAGCCTTCTCAAAGGTCATGGTGCCTATGGTACAAGGTATGAAGAATTTTCCGGGATCCGGTTTCTTCTGAGGTAATGTCTGCCTCATTAATGCATTCAGTTCGTTGGTGAACAAGGGGGGTTCATCCTCCCAAGTCTCATTACCAAATAAACTGGCATTCAACTTCATCAATGCTCCTAGATACTTAGCAACCTGCTCTTCAGTGACATTTTCATCCTATTCAGAGGAAGAATAGTCATCAGAGCTCATGAATGGCAGAAGGAGGTTCAATGGAATCTCTAGGGTCTCTGTATGAGCCTCAGATTTCTTTGGTTCCTCAAAGGGGAACTCCTTTCTGTCCAGGGGACGTCCCATGACGCTTTTCTCATTGGGATTCACGTCCTCCTCACTCTCTCCAAGTTCAGCCATGTTGGTCATTGTTATGGCCTTGCACTCTCTCTTGGGGTTTTCTTCTGTATTGCTTGGGAGAGTACTGGGAGAAGTTTCAGTAATCTTCTTACTCAGCTGACCCACCTGTGCCTCTAAATTTCTAATGGAGGACCTTGTTTCATTCATGAAACTTAGTGTGATCTTGGATAGATTAGAAACTTTGGTTGCCAGGTCAGAATGGCTCTGTTCAAAATTCTCTGTCTGTTGTTGAGAAGATGATGGAAAAGGCTTGCTATTGCTAAACCTATTTCTTCCACCATTATTATTGAAGCCTTGTTGAGACTTCTTTTGGTCATTCCATGAGAAATTTGGATGATTTCTCCATGAAGGTTTATAGGTGTTTCCATAGGGTTATCCCATGTAATTCACCTCTGCCATTGCAGGGTTCTCAGGATCATAAGCTTCCTATTCAGAAGATGCTTCTTTAGTACTGTTGGATGTAGCTTGCAATCCATTTAGACTCTGAGAAATCATATTGACTTGCTGAGTCAATATTTTGTTCTGAACCAATATGGCATTCAGAGTATCAATTTCAAGAACTCCCTTCTTCTGAGGCGTCCCATTGTTCACAGGATTCCTCTCAGAGGTGTACATGAACTGGTTATTTGCAACCATTTCAATGAGTTCCTGAGCTTCTGCACGGGTTTTCAGATGAAGAGATCCTCTTGCAGAATGGTCCAATGACATTTTTGACAACTCAGACAGACGATCATAGAATATACTTATGATGCTCCATTCTGGAAGCATGTCAGTAGGACACCTTTTGATCAGTTGCTTATATCTTTCCCAAGCTTCATAGAGGGATTCTCCTTCCTTCTATCTGAAGGTTTGGATTTTCACTCTAAACTTGCTCATCTTTTGAGGTGGAAAGAATTTGGCCAGGAAAGCACTGACCAGCTTATTCCAAGAGTTCAGGCTTTCCTTAGGTTGTGAATCCAACCATGTTCTAGCTCTGTCTCTTACAGCAAAAGAGAAAAGCATAAGCCTGTAGACCTCGGGATCAACTCCATTGGTCTTGACTATGTCACATTTTTGCAAGAATTCAGCCAAAAACTGATGAGGATCTTCCATTGGATGTCCATGGAACTTGCAATTCTGCTGCATTAGAAAAACTAATTGAGGCTTAAGCTCAAAGTTGTTTGCTCGAATTGCAGGAATTGAGATACTTCTTCCATAGAAGTTAGAAGAGGGTGCAATAAAGTCACCAAGCATCTTCCTTGCACCTCCACCATTGTTATTAGGTTCGGCCATGTCTCCTTCTTGTTCGAAAATTTCTGTCAAGTCCTATCCAGAGAATTGTGCCTTAGCTTCCCTTAGCTTCCTCGTCAGAGTCCTTTCAGGTTCAGGGTCAGCTTCAACAAGAATGTTCTTATCCTTGTTCCTGCTCATATGAAAAAGAAGAGAACAAAAAAGAAGAGGAATCCCCTATGTCACAGTATAGAGATTCCTTTATGTGAGTAGAAGAATAGGAGAATAGAAGAAGGAGATGAGAAAAATTTGAACACAGAGGAGAAGAGTGGGTTCGAATTATGAGTAGAAGAGGAATGTTAGTAGATAAATAAATAAAAGGAGATGAGAGAGGGGGAGAGAATTCGAATTTAATTTAAAATAAAAGGAAAATATTTTTGTTTTTATTTTAATTATTAGTTAGTATTCGAAAATTAAGAAATAAAATTAAATTAAAATTTAAAACAATTAGTTAATGAAAAGAAATTTTGAAAAAAAATTTAGTGATTTTCGAAAATTGGTGAGAGGAAAGTAGTTAGATAGTTTTGAAAAAGACAAGAATTTAAAAATCAAACAAAAAGTTAAGTGGTTAATTGAAAAAGATTTGAAAATCAATTTTGAAAAGATAAGAAGTTAGAGAAGATTTTGAAATTGATTTTGAAAAAGATGTGATTGAAAATAATTTTGAAAAAGATTTGAAAAGAAATTTAAAAAGATTTGATTTTGAAAATTAAAGTTGATTACTTGACTAACAAGAAATTAAAAGATATGATTCTAAAATTTAAAGATTGAACCTTTCTTAATAAGCAAATGACAAACTTTAAAATTTTTGAATCAATCACATTAATTGTTAGTAAAGATTTTGAAATTATGAAATGAAATTAAGAAAAAGATTTTGAAAATCATTTTTAAAATTTTCGAAAATCATAAAAGAAAAATGAAAAAGATTTGATTTTTGAAAAAGATTTGAAAAAGATAGAATTTTTAAATTGAAAATTTGATTTGACTAATAAGAAACAATTAAATTTTAAAAATTTATGACTAAATCAATTCAAATTTCCGAAATTTATGAGAAAAAAAAGGAAAGATATATTTTTTATTTTTGAATTTTTAATGAGGAAAGAGAAAAACATAAAAATGACACAAAACACAAGGAATTAAGATCAAAACTAAGAATGCATGCAAGAACACTTTGAATGTCAAGATGAACACCAAGAACACTTTGAAGATCAAGATAAACATCAAGAACACATTTTTAAAAATATTTAAGAAAGAAAAACATGCAAGACACCAAACTTAAAAATTTTTAAACTTTAAACACTAATAATTCAAAAATGCATATGAAAAACAAGAAAAGACACAAAACAAGAAAAATTAAAGATCAAACAAAGACAATCATCAAGAATAACTTGAAGATCAATGAAGAAACATAATGCATATTTTTTTTTTGAAAATTTTTAAGATAATTTAAAGTTATGCAATTGACACCAAACTTAAAATTTGACACTAGACTCAAACAAGAAACACAATTTTTGGTTTTTATTATTTTATGAAATTTTTTGTATTTTTCGAAAATTATTTGGAAAAAGAAAAAAAAATATAAGTCAGAATTTTTAATATGAATTCCAGGAATCATGCAGTGTTAGTCTAAAGCTTCAGTCTAAAAAAGATTAGACATGGCTAGCCAAGCTTCAGTAGGACATTACATACAACAGCCAAATTGATGGGAATCAATTAGCTCTTGTGATGATAAAAGCATCATCTGAAACTCTATAATTCATTCTTAAAAATTCTGAAGAACATAGAATAATTTATTTTTTTTGAAATTTTTTTTTTCAAAAATAAAAAGCTTAAAAATAAAATAAAATTACCTAATCTGAGCAACAAGATGAACTATCAGTTGTCCAAACTCGAACAATCCCCGGCAACGGCGCCAAAAACTTGGTGCAAGAAATTGTGATCTCTAGCAACGGCGCCAAAAACTCAATACGCACATTCATGATCTCAAATTCTTTTTCACAACTCTGATACAACTAACCAGCAAGTGCATGATGCACGAAAAACTTGTCTCGTAACAAATTTTCTTTCGGCAAGTGTACCGAATTTGTCGTCAAGTAAAAACTCACAATAGAGTGAGGTCGAATCCCACAGGGATTGATTGATCAAGCAACTTTAATTAGAGGAATGTTCTAGTTGAGCGAATCAGAATTTGAGTTAAGAATTGCAGAAAATTAAATGGCGGGAAAGTAAATAACAGAAAAGTAAATGCTAGAAATAAAGAGCTGAATGTAGATGACGGAAAGTAAATTGCAGAATCTTAAATGGGAATGGGAAAATTGCTCATAAAAGTAAATGACAGAAATTAAAGAGAATGGGTAAGATCAGAAATGGGGAGTTCATTGGGCTCAGGAGATGTTGTATTCTCTGGATCAATTTCATTTTCATCTCTTCCTCAATCAATTCACTCATTGATCTCCTTGGCAATCTTAAGTGATCGAATTACAATTCCTTGTAATTCAATCTCTCAAATCTTGATCAATAGCCAATTCCTTGGTCAATTGCTCATGAGAAGAGATGAAGTATGGTCACTGATTATACCACATGCATTTCCCAAATCAGGTGTTCAGAGGATTATAGTCACATATCCATCCAAACCCAATTTGGTCCAGCATGAGAAAGCATTTCTAGCATGATCTCTTCATTTCTCTTTCAAGGTTCAGAAGAGATCCAAGTTTGAATAGCTTCTTTTCCAAGATAACTACTCAATTGGATGAAGATCGAAAGCTTTCAAGTAAAATCAAGAGAAAAGATAGAAGAAGAATAATGAAAACTAGTATTGATCCATCAAATTACAACAGAGCTCCCTAACCCAATGAAAGGGGTTTAGTTGTTCATAGCTCTGGAAAATGAAAACAAAGATGGAGAATACATGATGAAACTAGAAGTGCAGAGAAAGTAAAATACAGAGAGTAGTTCTATGCCAAGAGGCTCCCTATAATTTCCAACTCCCCATTTAATTCAAAGCTACTCCTATATATACTACTCTTCTGTTCTTCTAGTTGATTCTTCAAGTCTTGGGCCTTTGGATCTTGAGTTTGAAGCAGTTCTCTTCTTCATTGGGCTTGGCTTTACTTGCAGAGAGAAAGTGTGAAGTGGGCAGAGACTTTAGCTCAGGACGTTAGTGGTGTTAACGTTCAGTGAAAATATGGGTTCGAGAACGTCAGTGACAATCACCTTTTTCACTAACGTTTCTCACCCAAGTAAGAGCCACGTTATCTTCAACGTTAGTGGCACAAACGTTGCCACTAACGTTGCCTCTTTGTCCTTTGCACACGTTATTAGGACTTGCCTTTCCCAATAGCGTTGAGAAGCCTCCCCCTTCCCTACGTTAGAGTCCACGTTAACTTAGTTAACGTGGCTCTTTTAACGAAGGCTTGCCAACCTTCGAGAATGTTAGTGACACTTACCATTGTCACTAACGTTCCAATGTGCCCCTATTTCTCAAGTTAGAGTCCACGTTAACTAGGTTAACATGGCTTCTAGCGTGGCCATGCTAGCTGATGAGCGGATATTTTATACGCTTTTTGGGGTTAATTTCATATAGTTTCTACTATATTCTAGTTAGTTTTTAGTTTATTTCCATTATTTTTTAGGAAAAATTCATATTTCTGGACTTTACTATGAGTTGTGTGTTTTTCTGTAATTTCAGGTATTTTTCTGGCTGAAATTGAGGGAGCTGAGCAAAAATCTGATTCAGGCTGAAATAGGACTGCTGATGCTGTTGGATTCTGACCTCCCTGCACTCAAAGTGGATTTTCTGGAGCTACAGAACTCAACATGGCGCGCTTCCAATTGCGTTGGAAAGTAGACATCCAGGGCTTTCCAGCAATATATAATAGTCCATACTTTGCTCAAGGATATGAGAATCCGGAAGGTCTAAACCTTGTATGTGGTATTCCGAGTAGGATTCTGGAATTGGATGACTGTGATGAGCTTCAAACTCGCGAGTGCTGGGTGTAGTGACAGACGCAAAAGGATAGTAAATCCTATTCCGGTATGACTGAGAACCTGTAGATGATTAGCCGTGCGGTGACAGCGCACCTGGACCCTTTTCACTGGAAGGATGGATGGTAGCCATTGACAATGGTGATCCACCTACACACAGCTTGCCATAGGAGGACATGCGTGCGTGAATCAGAAGACAGAGGAAAGCAGAGATTCAGAAGACAAAGCATCTCCAAAACTCCAACATATTCTCCATTACTGCATAACAAGTAACCGTTAACCCATACTCTCTTGTTTATTCGAAATTCAATTGATAAATAAAATTGACTTCCTGACTAAGAATTGCAAGATAACCATAGATTGCTTCAAACCAACAATCTCTGTGGGATTCGACCCTTACTCACGTAAGGTATTACTTGGACGACCCAGTGCACTTGCTGGTTAGTGGTACGGGTTGTGAAAAGTGTGATTCACAATTCATGCACCAAGTTTTTGGCGCCGTTGCCGGGGATTGTTCATGTTTGGACAACTAACGGTTTATTTTGTTGCTTAGATTAGGAAAAATTTCTCTTTTTTTTTTGTTTAGAGTCTCTTATTATTGTCGTGTTAAAATTTTAGAATCCTTATTTCTTTTTTTTTAAATCTTTTTCAAAAATAATTTTTTTTTATTAAACCTTGTGCCAAACTTTAAGTTTGGTATTCTCTTAAAACTTTCGAAAATTTATTTTGGTTTTCTAAAAATTTTAAGTTTGGTGTTCTTCCTTCATGTTCTTGTGTTCTTGTGAGTCTTCAAAGTGTTCTTGAGTTTTCCTCGTGTCTTGATCTTAAAATTTTTAAGTTTGGTATTCCTTGGTGTTTTTCCCTCAAAAAAAAAAATTTTTCGAAAACAAGGAGCATTAGATCTAAAAATTTTAAATCATGTGCTATCTTATTGCTTTTCTCTCTATTTTAAAGCATCTCTTTCGAAAATCAATTTTTAAAACTCATATTTTTTTCAAAACTTTCTAACCACTTTCTCTCTCCTCAATTTTTTGAAAATCTTCACCCATTTTTATTTATCTTTATCTTATTTTCGAAATAAAAAAATAAAAAAAATATTTTCTCTATTTTACATCATCTCCCTTTCTCCATCATGGATCTAAGCGGAAATGAACAGTCCAGGAGGACTCTGGGGTCATATTCTAACCCCTCTACTGCTTCATATGGGAGTAGCATCTGCATACCCTCCATTGGAGTCAGTAGCTAAGGAGATAGTGAATCTCTTTATGATGCCTGGGAGAGATACAGAGAGATGCTACGAAAATGCCCTTCTGAAATGTTTTCAGAGTGGGTTCAGTTAGACATCTTCTACTATGGGCTTGCAAAAGAAACTCAGATGTCTCTAGATTACTCAGCTGGTGGATCTATCCACATGAGAAAGACAATTGAAGAGGCTCAAGAGCTCATTGATACAGTTTCCAGGAATCAGCATCTGTACCTAAGCAGTGACCCTTCCATGAAAGAAGAGTTTAAGACAGTAACTGCTGAACTCAGTCCTGTAAAACAAGCTGCTGAATTCAATCAGCAATTGGACTTTCTAACAAAGCAGTTAGCCGAATTCAAAGATAGACTACAAGAGACAAGGATGGCTAATATACATATGGAAGAACAGTTTAAGCAAACAAAGCAGCAGCTGTCAAGGCAAATAACAAAAGAATGCCAAGCAGTTCAATTAAGAAGTGGGAAAACATTAAATACCCCACCTCAAGGCAGCAAAAAGCTAAGAAATAAGCAAACCACCCAAAATTCACCTGAGGACAGTAAGAGCCCAGGGAAAAGTAATTCTGGAATTAAAACGCCAGAAATTTGGTGGAAGGCTGGCGCTGAACGCCCAGACCATGTTCAGGACTGGCGTTCAACGCCAGAAACGAGGCAAGACTGGCGTTCAACGCCAGAAATAGGCAAGGATCTGGCATTGAACGCCCAAAATGGGCAAGATCTGGCGCTGAACTCCCAAAATGGGCACAGTTCTGGCATTCAGACGCCAGGAACAGACAAGGAGCTAGCGTCCAATTTCACTCCAGCTTCTAACCCTGGCACTCAATTGTCAGTGAGGGATCAGACACACACAAATGCTGATAACAACCCCTCTAAAAAGGCCTCTTCAGCCACTTCTGTAGGCAATAAACCTGCAGCAACTAAGGTTGAGGAATATAAAGCCAAGATACCTTATCCTCAAAAACTCCGGAAAGAGGAGTAGGATAAGCAATTTGCTCGCTTTGCAGATTACCTTAGGACTCTTGAAATAAAGATTCCATTTGCAGAAGCACTTGAGCAAATACCTTCTTATGCCAAGTTCATGAAAGATATCTTGAGTCATAAAAAGGATTGGAGAGAAACAGAAAGAGTTCTCCTCACTAAAGAATGCAGTGCAGTCATTCTGAAAAGCTTTCCTGAAAAGCTTAAAGACCCTGGGAGTTTTTTGATACCATGCATATTAGAAGGTCAATGCACCAAGACAGCTTTATGCGATCTTGGGGCAAGTATCAACCTAATACATGTATCCACTATCAGAAAGCTTGGCTTAACTGAAGAAGTTAAACTAACCCGGATATGTCTCCAACTTGCTGATGGCTCCACTAAATACTCATCAGGCGCGATTGAAGACATGATTGTCAGAGTTGGGCCATTCGCCTTTCCCACTGACTTTGTTGTGCTGGAAATGGAGGAACACAAGAGTGCTACTCTCATTCTAGGAAGACCCTTCCTAGCAACTGGACGATCCCTCATTGACGTCCAGCAGGGGGGAAAACCCTGAGAGTCAATGATGATGAGTTTAAGTTGAACGCTGTCAAAGCCATACAGCATCCTGACACATCAAAAGACTGCATGAAAGTTGATCTTATTGACTCTTTGGTAGAAGAGATCAACATGGCTGAGAGTCTCGAATCAGAGTTGGAAAACATCTTTAAAGATGTTCAACCTGATTTAGAGGATTCAGAGGACATGAAAGAGCCTCTGAAATTTCTTCTAGAAGAAGAAAAACCTCCTAAACCCGAGCTCAAGCCATTACCACCATCCTTGAAATATGCATTTCTGGGAGAAGGTGACACTTTTCCAGTGATCATAAGCTCTGCCTTAAATTCACAGGAGGAGGAAGCACTTATTCAAGTGCTAAGGACACACAAGACAGTTCTTGGGTGGTCCATAGGTGACCTTAAGGGCATAAGCCCAGCTAGATACATGCACAAAATCTTATTGGAGGATAATGCCAAACCAGTGGTTCAACCACAGAGGCGGATAAATCCAGCCATGAAGGACGTGGTGCAGAGAGAGGTCACCAAATTACTAGAGGCTGGGATTATTTATCCTATTTCTGATAGCCCCTGCGTGAGCCCTGTCCAAGTCGTCCCAAAAAAGGGAGGCATGATAGTGATTCATAATGAAAAAAATGAACTGGTTCCTACAAGAACAGTTACAGGGTGGCGCATGTGTATTGACTACAGAAGGCTCAATACAGCCACCAGAAAGGATCATTTTCCTTTACCATTCATAGACCAGATGCTAGAAAGACTAGCAGGTCATGATTATTACTGCTTTTTGGACGACTACTCAGGCTATAACCAGATTGTAGTAGATCCTCAGGATCAAGAGAAAACAGCATTCACAAGTCCATCTGGAGTGTTTGCTTATAGAAGGATGCCATTTGGGCTGTGTAATGCGCCTGCAACCTTCCAGAGATGCATGCTCTCTATTTTCTCTGATATGGTTGAAAAATTTCTGGAAGTCTTCATGGATGACTTCTCAGTTCTCAGTATATGGAGACTCATTCAGCTCCTGTCTTGATCACCTGAAACTTGTTCTGAAAAGATGCCAAGAGACCAACCTAGTTTTAAACTGGGAAAAATGTCACTTCATGGTGACTGAAGGGATTGTTCTTGGGCATAAAATCTCAAACAAGGGAATAGAGGTGGATCAAGCAAAAATAGAGGTAATTAAAAAATTACCACCACCTGCCAATGTTAAGGGAATCAGAAGCTTTCTGGGGCATGCAGGATTCTATAGGAGGTTTATAAAGGATTTTTCAAAAATCGCAAAACCTCTAAGCAATCTGCTAGCTGCTGACACGCCATTTGTGTTTGATACAGAGTGCCTGCAGGCGTTTGAAATGCTGAAAGCTAAGCTGGTCACAGCACCAGTTATTTCTGCACCAGACTGGACATTACCATTTGAGCTAATGTGTGATGTCAGTGATCACACCATTGGTGCAGTGTTGGGACAGAGGCATGACAAGCTTCTGCACGTCATTTATTACGCTAGTCGGGTTCTAAATGATGCCCAGAAAAATTACACAACCACAGAAAAAGAATTACTTGCAGTGGTTTACGCCATTGACAAGTTCAGATCATACTTAGTAGGATCAAAAGTGATTTTGTATACTGATCATGCTGCTCTTAAATATCTACTCACAAAGCAGGATTCAAAACCCAGGCTCATCAGATGGGTGTTGCTTCTGCAAGAGTTTGATATAGAAATAAGAGACAAAAAAGGGATAGAGAACCAAGTGGCTGATCATCTGTCCCGGATAGAGCCAGTAGAAGGGACGCCCCTCCCCTCTCTTGAGATCTCTGAGACTTTTCCGGATGAGCATTTATTTGCCATTCAGGAAACACCATGGTTTGCCGATATTACAAACTATAAAGCTGCAAGGTTCATACCCAAGGAGTACAACAAGATACAAAAGAAGAAATTAATTACTGATGCAAAGTACTACTTGTGGGATGAACCTTATCTTTTTAAGAGATGTGCAGACGGAATAATCCGTAGGTGTGTGCCTAGAGAAGAAGCACAGAGGATCCTATGGCATTGCCATGGATCTCAATATGGAGGCCATTTCGGAGGTGAGCGAACAGCCACCAAGGTCCTCCAATGTGGCAAGGTCCAGCTAAAGACAATAAAGAAGCGCTTGCTGGGAGGCAACCCAGCCATGGGGCATCAATCCTCTAAGCATTTTACCCTATTTCTATTTTTATTTTTATTTGTTTATATAGAGTTCATTGATAACAAGGTAAATAATGAATTGCATAAGTTCACAGGATTACAGAAGGAATCTGCATACAAAACAGAGAAAAAGAGCTCATTGGCAAGAAAGCGCCAGTAAGAGCCTATTTTGGGCGTTCAGCGCCCAAAAGGGGCAGCCAGTGGGCGCTGAACGCCAGTAAGGACAGCAATCTGGTGTTCAACGCCAGAAAAGAGCAACAACTGGGCGTTGAACGCCCAGGAGAACAGCATTTAGGCGTTGAACGCCCAAAACAGGCAGTGTTTGGGCGTTCAAACGCCAGGATGATGGGGAGTAGGCAAATTAATTTTTCTTCATATTTTTTCATTCTAATCTTAATTTTCATACTTCAATTCATGATTTTTTGCATAAACATGTTAAGAACCCTGATTTCTAAAATCCTTAATTTCTAAAAATCCTACTTTAAAATTTCAAATATATCTTAATCCATAAGCACAAACCCTGTTTGCAAATTCAATCCAACTCTTTTCAAATCTTTTTAAAAACAAATCTATCTTTTCAACTCATCAATATCTTTTTCAAAATCTCCACTTTATCTTTTTCAAAATCTAGATCTATCTTTTTCAAAAATCTTTCATATCTTTTCAATTTTAAACTATATCCTCTCTTATCATATCTTCTATCTTATCTTTTCCAAATCAATCTCTTTTATCATATCTTTATCTCTTTTTTCGAAAACCGACCCTCCCTCCCTTTAAATTTGGGTTCGGCCCCCTCCCCTTCCATCAACAATTGCACCTAGCTCTCCTTCTATCCCTCTCCTTTCTTTTCTTTTGCTTGAGGACAAGCAAACCTCTAAGTTTGGTGTGTTTATCCGCGATCACTAAGATCATGGCTCCTAAAGGAAAACAACTCACTCCAAGAGGCAAGAAAGAGAGCGTTCCAAAACCACTTTGGAATCAAGGGAAGTTCTTATCTAAAGAACATTCAGACCATTATAACAAAATAATGGGTCTGAGATCAGTGAGCCCGGAAGTTAGATTCGATCTGAAAGAAGATGAATATCCGGAGATCCAGGAGCAAATTCGAATCAGGAACTGGGAAGTCCTAGCTAATCCTGAAACGAAAGTGGGAAGGAATATGGTTCAGGAGTTTTATGCTAATATGTGGCAGACTGACAAGCAAAAACTAGCTGGAACTGCTTTCTATGAATATCGGACCATAGTCAGAGGAAAGATTGTTCATACCATCTCTGACAAGATCAGAGAGATCTTAAAGCTACCTCAGCTGAAAGATGATCCAGACTCCTGCAACAGGAGAATGATGAGAACAGACAAGGGCCTGGATAAGATTCTAGAGGACAGATGTATCCTTGGAGCCAGGTGGACCACCAACACAAAGGGTGTCCCAAATCAACTCAAGAGAGAAGATCTCAAACCAGTCGCCAGAGGATGGCTGGACTTCATTGGGCATTCTCTGTTGCCCACTAGCAACCGTTCTGAAGTCACTGTTAAAAGAGCAGTGATGATCCATTGCATCATGATGGGAAAAGAAGTGGAAGTTCATCAGCTAATCTTAGCTGAACTCTACAAAATTGCTAACAAAAATTCTAAAGAGGCCAGGTTGGCTTATCCAAGTGTGATTTCTCTGCTCTGCAAGGACGCTGGAGTAAGGATGGGAATAACTGAGTACATCTCAGTTGAGAAACCAATCACCAAAGCATAAATAGAAAAACAACAAGCACAGGAGGATCCCACCAAGAAGAAAACACAGGAATTTCTCCCAGAAATCCCTCAATCTGGATACTGGGAGTATCTTAAGACGTCTGTTACCAAGATACGGGAAGCTATGGAACAAATAATAAAAGAACAGAAGGAACACAGTCAAATTCTTACCTATATGTTTAAAGAACAAGAGGAGCAAGGGCGTGACTTAAGGGAATTAAAGCGCCAGAAGTTATCTCTTGAAGGACCAAGCACCCCACGGATCAGAGGAACACCCACTTCCCAGAACAAAGGTTGTCAAATTCCAATTTCTACTTTAACTCTGTGATAGTGTCATTAGAGAAGTTCACCTTAGGAGTCATATAGTAGTAATTAGTATCTATTTTGATTTTATCTCCAATTAAGCCATAGTTTATTTTTCTCATCATCAGCAAACATGAATAAAATAGTAGATATTTTGAATAAAAGGCAATAAAATTTTGAGTTTTAATAAGAGAAATTCTAATTAGTTACATGTGGTGGCAATACTTTCTGTCTTCTGAATGAATGCTTGAACAGTGCATATGTCTTTTGAATTTGTTGTTTAAGACTGTTAAATATGTTGGCTCTTGAAAGAATGGTGAACATGAGACATGTTATTGATTATCTGAAAAATCATAAAAATGATTCTTGAAGCAAGAAAAAGCAGCAAAAAAAAAAAAAGAAGAAAAGCAGAAAAAGCCAATAGCCCTTAAAACCAAAAGGCAAGGGTAATAAAAAGGATCCCAAGGCTTTGAGCATTAGTGGATAGGAGGGCCTAAGGGAATAAAATCCTGGCCTAAGCGGCTAAACCAAGCTGTCCCTAACCATGTGCTTGTGGCGTGAAGGTGTCAAGTGAAAACTTGAGACTGAGTGGTTAAAGTCAAGGTCCAAAGCAGAAAGAAGACTGTGCTTAAGAACTCTGGACACCTCTAATTGGGGACTTTAGCAAAGCTAAGTCACAATCTAAAAGGTTCACCCAATTATGTGTCTGTGGCTTTTATGTATCCGGTGGTAATACTGGAAAACAAAGTGCTTAGGGCCACGGCCAAGACTCATGAAATAGCTGTGTTCAAGAATCATCATACTAAAATAGGAGAATCAATAACACTATCTAAATTCTAAGTTCCTATAGA
>NC_029794.2:80205033-80205385 GCF_000816755.2 Arachis ipaensis
CTGATGCTGTTGGATTCTAACCTCCCTGCACTCAAAGTGGATTTTTTGGAGCTACAGAACTCAACATGGCGTGCTTCCAATTGCGTTAGAAAGTAGACATCCAGGGCTTTCCAGCAATATATAATAGTCCATACTTTGCTCAAGGATAGACGACGTAAACTGGCGTTCAACGCCAGTTCTCTGCCCAATTCTGGCGTCCAGCACCAGAAAATGATTAAAAGTTGGAGTTCAACGCCAGAAATGGATCCAAACCTGGCGTTGAATGCCCAAAACAGCCTTATGTACGTGAATTGTTTAAGTCTCAGCCCCAGCACACACCAAGTGGGCCCCAGAAGTGGATCTCTGCACCACC
>NC_029794.2:80205461-80219423 GCF_000816755.2 Arachis ipaensis
TAAGCACACTTTTCTTTTTGCTTTGGACCTTGACTTTAACCGCTCAGTCTCATGTTTTCACTTGACACCTTCACGCCACAAGCACATGGTTAGGGACAGCTTGGTTTAGCCGCTTAGACCAGGATTTTAGTCCTTTAGGCCCTCCTTGGGATCCTTTTTAATTGCCCTTGCCTTTTGGTTTTAAGGGTTATTGGCTTTTTCTGCTTGCTCTTTTTTTTTTTTTTTTGGTGGGTTGCTTATTTCTTGAATTTTTGATGCCTTGAGGTGGGGTATTTAATGTTTTCCCACTTCTTAATTGAACTGCTTGGCATTCTTCTGCTATTTGCTTAAACTGTTCTTCCATATGTATATTATCTATCCTTGTCTCCTGTAACCTGTCTTTGAATTCAGCTAGCTGCTTTGTTAGAGAATCTAATTGCTGATTGAATTCAGCAGCTTGTTTTACAGTACTGAATTCAGCAGTTACTGTTTTAACCTCTTCATTCATGGAAGGGTTGCTGCTTAGATACAGATGCTGATTCCTGGCAACTGTATCAATGAGCTCTTGAGCCTCTTCGATGGTCTTTCTCATATGGATAGATCCACCAGCTGAGTAATCTAAAGACATCTGAGCTCCTTCTGCAAGCCCATAGTAGAAGAGCCATTGACAACGGTGATCCACCTACACATAGCTTGCCATAGGAGGACATGCATGCGTGAATCAAAAGACAGAGGAAAGCAGAGATTCAGAAGACAAAGCATCTCCAAAACTCCAACATATTCTCCATTACTGCATAACAAGTAACCTTTAATCCATACTCTCTTGTTTATTCAAAATTCAACTGATAAATAAAATTGACTTCCTGACTAAGAATTGCAAGATAACCATAGATTGCTTCAAACCAACAATCTCTGTGGGATTCGACCCTTACTCACGTAAGGTATTACTTGGACGACCCAGTGCACTTGCTGGTTAGTGGTACGGGTTGTGAAAAGTGTGATTCACAATTTGTGCACCACTAGCCATCTCCAACGTTAGTGAAAAAGTTGAGTGTCACTAACGTTGGCTCATCATTCCCTTATCCACGTTAGCTTCCACGTTAACTAAGTTAACGTGGGAGTTAACGTGGCTCATAGTGGCTTATGTAGGCTGTAACATCCCGCATTTTTGAAAATCTAAATATAAATAAATTGTGATTTTATCTTATTAAGTTTAAACTTTTTAATTTTAGAAATTATTTTGTTAGAAATAATTAAATAGATTCGGAGATAGTTTTATTTTGAAATCAATTAATATTTTTAAGTAATCTTATTATAATAGAATATTTTGTATAATTTTAGTAATTGAAAAATAAGAAAGAATTGTATAATTTAATTTAAGAAACTTCTATTATGAATAAGTTATATAAAAATGTAATTATTATATTTACTTTATGATTTAGATTAAAAATAATTATTTGAGCTCGTTAATAGATTGATAGATAAAATCTTATGCATTTTAAAAGTAATCTTTATAGCATTATATTTAAATTCTAAATTGTTATCCTATCATAAATGTTTTGTAAAATTGTTAAATTACTCGTATATATTTTTCCTAGTCTTATATTTCTTATTTTATACGTACTGTTAGTATCTAATACGTGTACTCCCTAACCAATTAAACGCACACACGCACCGGTATACTTATCTCCTCCTTATAACCCCACGTTTATCCACTCTCACAATTTATCTTCAAAAGAACGTATATCATATATATGTTGATAGCAAAATAAAAGAGGAAAGCAAAAATTAGAGTGGGAGAGACAGAGAGGGAGAGTCCGAACCAAAGGGAGCCAGAGGATGAGAAGGAGAGGAGAGGGGAAGGGAAGGAAGAGGCGTTGCCGGTGATGAACACAGCCACCGTCGCCGCTGTCTGACCGCCACACCACCAAACCCTAGCCGTCATAGAGGAGAGGGTGATCGAAGTAGAGAAGCACCGCGTGAAGGAGGGAAGTTCCATCGCCGGCGCTGCTGTTAGTGGAAGCCGCTACCACCGCAGCGGGGAAAACGAACATGGGAGAAGAGGTTTCGTTGATGCTGTGACAGAGGAAGAGGACGAGACGTGTGTGAGAGAGTGACGCACCGAGGAGGGACCATTCCTCTGCCGCTGCCGCTGCCGGAATTTCTGGTTGCCGCCATGATTAATGGTGAGTCAGTTAAACCCTAGCCATGAGAACCACCATCTCTGAACCTTTATTGCTCTGTAAATACCCTGTATCTGCCTCTGATGTCCTTAGTTATATGATGTTTGCTGGAGTTTGTCCCAATTGGACCCACTGGCGAAGGTGTTGCCGCTGCCGGAAGCCAACGCCGGGCTGTTGCTGGTTCTGATTCTATTACCTTGGTACTGGTCTAATCTTTTCTTTGGGACTTGTCCATTTGCACGCTCTGTTTTGGCACTGGTATAGTTGTTATATTCTTGTTTTAATTCAATTTTAGTTTTTACTTTGTCGTCAATTCCCAGGGCTGTTTATGCCCTTGACTACATTAGATTCAAATTCTTGTCCTGCTGCAACCATCATCATTGCCGCGAAATTAAAGTTGTTGCTGTTCCAGTGGTGTCCTTGATTGCATTAGGATTGTTGTCACTGCTGTAAATTAGAAACGAAACGGGGGCAGTTGTGTTCAAATTCTGCAATTGCGACATCAAGGTAGGGGGTTTAAAACGGTTTGAATTTAAGAATGCCTACAAGGTTTATTGAATAACTGCAAATAGATTTAATAGATGTGAGTAATTGATTGATTATGTGAATATTGAATTGTGGCTGAAATTGTGATTGGAATGGTTGAGATTGTGATTTGAAATTGTTGATTGGTGATATTGATTGATTATGTAGATTGGGAATAGTTTGATGACTTATTGTTGAGAATTACTGAATTTTAATGGGTTATGTTGGATTTGTTGCTGTTGAGCTATTATTTGATATATTGTAATGTTAATGAGCTTGGTTGGTGGTTGATTTGGAATTGGTTTTGAAGGGTATTAAAGGGTTGGGTTTTGAATACAAAATGGTTTACTGAAAATCAGGTTTTCTTGAAATTAAACGGTAACTTTGAAAGTGAATCAATGGCTCTATAGTGACTGAAATGATGAGAATTTAAATGTTAAGTAAATTATATTAAGTGTGATTGTTGAGATTTAATTTTGAAGGTTTCATATTAACTGGAACATTAGTTATGATTTTTCAAAGTTAAATCGTGAATCTGATTTTCTGCACTATTTTAAATGAAATTAGAAAACTTGAAAATCTACAACTAATTCTATGATGATCGGATTTGCGTGGGACTAAGTCTGGATTAATATTGAGAATATAGGGAGTTGAACTGGTAAATTTAAGACTTTTTCATTAAGTTTATGAATTATGGTGAATTTTTGAATTGGGGATGTCAAATCTGGTTTTTCTGCAGAACGTTTAACACAGCAGCAACTTGATTCTACTATTGGAAATTCTGCAGTTGGAATTTTGAAATGGAACCAATTTTAAATGAAACTTTGTCTTATTACTTTAATTTCATAAAAATTTAGAATTGTTAGAGTTGTGGTTTTAAATATTTGGATTTTCAAAGAAAGATGTTTTATGCAGTAAAAGTCAGGCTTTGTTTTCTAAGTCAGTAACTTTGAGGCTTTATAATTTTTAATTCTGGAATGATATTGCGATGCAACCAATTTGAGGTGAAAGTTGAGTATGTATAGTATATATGATTCAATTTTTATGGTTTTTCATGTTTTAATAAGTGAGTTATGGGACATGGAAGAGGTTGTGTTCAATGATTTGTAAAACAGAATTCTGCAGAAAATTATCTAACTTCCAAGCTACGTAACTCCTTCATTAAAAATGGTATGACCCTGGAACCAATTGAGAAAGAAATTTGGATGAGTTATGTTTAACCACATTAATTTTGAAGGTAGTTTGATTTAATTTGGATTTTATATGAAATTTTAAATTTTGTATGCTGCTGCTGTCTTCTGGTTTTAAAATACTGCAGAGCAGTCACGGTTTTGCTTATATTCCGAAGTTAGAGTCAGCGAAAAATTGTGATTTTTAGTTTAATAGAAATCTTAATCCGAGACGGTCGCATGGATATAAAGTTTGCGTGATTCCGAATTCATTTGATATTTTAAAAACAAAATAGAAATTAGGCTGCCAGGTTGTGTTGACAATTATTTTGGATATGGAATTTAAGAAATAGATTTTCTATACTATTATCAAATGTTTTTGAGAATATATATTGCTGTGGCAACTGCTGAAAGAGGCTGATGAAATTTTGAGAAAGAAGGAACCCGTAAGGGTGGCTAAGTCCTATTTTTAAAGGAGATTATGTCCAAATTTTTATCAAAGTAAAAGGGCTTAATCAAAATAAATACTTGAGACTTGTTTAACGATAATAACTTTACTGATTCTTTTGAGAAAATATATTTGGTTTATAAAGGTGCTAGTAAGGACAGGGGTTTTGTCCCGCTTGCATATTTACAATTACAAAAGAGTAAAGAGATAAAGAGAAAAAGAGTAATATAGATACAGATGAAAGAGTATTCAGAGAAAAGTAAAGAGATACAGAGAACAGAACAACTAGAGTAGAGTAAAGAGATGCATAGAAAAGAGAAACCAGAGCAGAGTAAAGAGATATTTGTATATTTATATATATTAGTTGCTTGATGCAACCCATAGCTATATTTATAGGTACTAGGACTAGACATTCATCATATGCATCTATGTGACATTGTTTGGGTGTGTATATTGTAATTGGTTTGCTTATGTGAATAATTCTGTTTAACTGCTAATTGCTATACTTGATGTAATTGCTCTTGATTGTGCTTGAATCTCTTTACTTGTGTTTGTATCTGATTGGCTGGGTTGTAGTGAATTGGGTGTTGATTGAGTTGCTTGAGCCTAAGGCCGTGATTGGTTTGTGGTTGAGGTTTCGTAAAGTATGAAAGTTTAAGCTGGTTCAGTATAGACTTAATAAACCTATGCTTGTAACAAATTAGTCATTCATACAGTCTAGGAAAACTTTTAAGGCACATATAAAGTAAAATATGGGTTTAGGATTTTGGATAATTATTTTAGGCTTCTAAAGAAGGTTTTAGATTTTTGAAAGTTGAGCCATTGGTTTTCAGAAGAAGTTTATATAAGGTGAGCGATGAATACTGCGAATGAAAGTAGTTTTCTTTTCAATGTCTCTAAATGAAATTAACTATTTGCGCTTTATTCTTTACTTTCACGGTATTCTCGACCTCTACTGAGAACATGTGGTTTGGTTCTCACCCCGAAATTTTCCACCCTTTCAGTGACACAGGTTTGAAGATGCAATTTGAAGCTGCGAGCGATTAATAGGTTTTCTTTATGGTTTTAATTGCTTTCATAGAATCCCCTCGCTCTTGTCCTTTGAGGTTTTATTTTAACAGAGGGGTAGGTGTTGTATTTGGGTTTATATGACTTCTTATGTATAAGAATTACTATTAATAATACTTATGTGATTGTTATTATTATTTGCAATGTTTATCCTTGATACATGTCATTAATGAATAAAAAAATTTTCTGGCATTTTCTTAAAACTGAAACACGAAATCGATACAAAGGCTCAGTAATTAAGTAGTTAATATTAGAAAAGGTCACGTAACGTTCTTTCTAGTAGAAATACCCTGACTTAAGCAAGGTATTTTGCTGGAAAGGATGTTACAATATGGTATCAGAGCAGTCTTTCCTGTAGAGCCTTGGGAATGGACTGACTATGCTTCATTGCATACTCTGAGTGTCTATCATGCCTTAAGACTTGTCTTGGTGACGAGAGTTTTTGTTTGATATGCATGACTGTCTGATGATTAACGCTATTAGTTTACCATTGCATACCTCATGGTATCAAGTTTGGCCAACTTAATACTAATGATTTATGTATATGGGAACACTAATAGGTTATCTTAGACGAAATAGAAGTGATAGGTTAACGCGAATTACGAGGTTTTGGGGAAACGTTAGAAACTAAGTTCTAGAGACTAGTTCCGTTTCGACGTATGCTCTTTATTCGTGCTTAGCGTTATCTCTTTCTCTACTAATTGTAATGGAATTTCTAATTTTTGATCTCTTTCTGACTAACCTTGTATTATCATTCGTGCACGTCCTTGCTTGCCTCTGTATCTGGTTGTTGTTTGAATCTTTTGGAACATTTATCCTTACCTTGCGAACTCTATGCTCCTTGCTCTGAACTCTGATTTATCTCGGTGCAACATACCATTTCTTGTAATTTCCTTCTTGAGTACTTGATTCAGATTCTCTTCGAGAAAAATTTCAATTTAAATCTTTTCTTACTTGACTATATCCACAACCCTTACTTAAATTTTGATGGGATTGTTTTTAATTCAGCCTAGACTTTCTTACATAAACTCTGAAGCTTCTTTATGTAGTTTAATCTTGTTTATCTGTGATATACCACTTATCTTTTATTGATTTATAGAAAATTTTATTTTTGAATTTATTCTTTGAATAGAAGCTGATTTTCTTCCAACTTTTTCATAATTTTATGGCTATTCTTACCTAATTATGTACTTAAGTATCCTCCAAGATTTTTAAAGAAAATATTTTGTCCTTAGCGCCAAACAAGCTTTAATTTACAAACCTCCCCTGATTTGTTTTGGTTTGAAATTAAATCGGTATAACATATTGTTTATACATAATTTAGTACTTTTGAAAAATGTTGGATTTAAATATTTTCTTTTAAAAAAAAAAATAAACTAATTCCCTCTATTTCAAATTGAAGTTGTTCAAAATCATTGTACTATTTTCCCTAATGATGCTTATATTGAAATTGTTTGATTCAAAATTCCTTCCTAAGCTTCGAATTAACTCCCTTTATGCTACATTTCGTTGCTTATATATATTCTTCTTGTTTGGTAATCTCATGTATTCCTTCAGAACCTTGCGAAATACCATCTTGTGCAATTGCAAACTTGAGTATTCTTCTAATTTCTCGCATAAATCTTTTGTGCCGTTTATCTTTCTCTTCTCATGTTTCGTATTCCTTATACGCGCTAGTTCTTAGGGACGCGATTTGTGCATGTGGAAAGTGAATCTGGTCAGTATGCGAAGTTATAAGGAGTTTAATTTTGAGGCGAGGAGAGGAAGTGATCATGCTTTGTTAAGAGTTTTGAACGAACATTGTGCCTATTTAATTTTAAATTTTGAAATTTGGTTTGTGTCAAGTTATTTTTATTAACTTTTGCATCACCTAATATATTTTCTTCTATGTTTGTGATATAATTTTCTTGGTATCTTTAAAATATTTGAAAGGGGATGTGAATATGAATTTTTTCTCCATCTTATATCAATTTTCGAGGGCGAAAATTTTTGTAAGTTGGATAGAATGTAACATCCTGCATTTTTGAAAATCTAAATATAAATAAATTGTGATTTTATCTTGTTAAGTTTAAACATTATAATTTTAGAAATTATTTTGTTAGAAATAATTAAATAGATTCAGAGATAGTTTTATTTTGAAATCAATTAATATTTTTAAGTAATCTTATTATAATAGAATATTTTGTATAATTTTAGTAATTGAAAAATAAGAAAGAATTGTATAATTTAATTTATGTAACTTTTATTCTGAAAAGGTTCATGATTTAGATTAAAAATAATTATTTGAGCTCGTTAATAGATTGATAGATAAAATCTTATGCGTTTTAAAAGTAATCTTTATAGCATTATATTTAAATTCTAAATTGTTATCCTATCATAAATGTTTTATAAAATTGTTAAATTACTCGTATATATTTTTCCTAGTCTTATATTTCTTATTTTATACGTACTGTTAGTATCTAATACGTGTACGCCCTAACCAACTAAACTCACACACGCACTGGTATACTCATCTCCTCCTTATAACCCCACATTTATTCACTCTCACAATTTATCTTCAAAAGAACGTATATCATATATATGTTGATAGCAAAATAAAAGGGGAAGGCAAAAATTAGAGTGGGAGTGACGGAGAGGGAGAGTCCGAACCAAAGTGAGCCAGAGGATGAGAAGGAGAGGTGAGGGGAAGGGAAGGAAGAGGCGTTGCCGGTGATGAACACAGCCACCGTCGCCGCTGTCTGACCGCCACACCACCAAACCCTAGCCGTCATAGAGGAGAGGGTGATCGAAGTAGAGAAGCACCGCGTGTTGGAGGGAAGTTCCATCGCCGGCGCTGCTGTTAGTGGAAGCCGCTACCACCGCAGCGGGGAAAACGAACATGGGAGAAGAGGTTTCGTTGATGCTGTCACAGAGGAAGAGGACGAGACGTGTGTGAGAGAGTGACGCACCGAGGAGGGACCATTCCTCTGCCGCTGCCGCTGCCGGAATTTCTGGTTGCCGCCATGATTAATGGTGAGTCAGTTAAACCCTAGCCATGAGAACCACCATCTCTGAACCTTTATTGCTCTGTAAATACCCTGTATCTACCTCTGATGTCCTTGGTTATATGATGTTTCCTGGAGTTTGTCCCAATTGGAGCCACTGGCGAGGGTGTTGCCGCTGCCAGAAGCCAACGCCGGGCTGTTGCTGGTTCTGATTCTATTACCTTGGTACTGGTCTAATCTTTTCTTTGGGACTTGTCCATTTGCACGCTCTGTTTTGGCACTGGTATAGTTGTTATATTCTTGTTTTAATTCAATTTTAGTTTTTACTTTGTCGTCAATTCCCAGGGCTGTTTATGCCCTTGACTACATTAGATTCAAATTCTTGTCCTGCTGCAACCATCATGATTGCCGCGAAATTAAAGCTGTTGCTGTTCCAGTGGTGTCCTTGATTGCATTAGGATTGTTGTCACTGCTGTAAATTAGAAACGAAACGGGGGCAGTTGTGTTCAAATTCTGCAATTGCGACATCGAGGTAGGGGGTTTAAAACGATTTCAATTTAAGAATGCCTACAAGGTTTATTGAATAACTGCAAATAGATTTAATAGATGTGAGTAATTGATTGATTATGTGAATATTGAATTGTGGCTGAATTTGTGATTGGAATGGTTGAGATTGTGATTTGGAATTGTTTATTGGTGATATTGATTGATTATGTAGATTGGGAATAGTTTGATGACTTATTATTGAGAATTACTGAATTTTAATGGGTTATGTTGGATTTGTTGCTGTTGAGCTATTATTTGGTATATTGTAATGTTAATGAGCTTGGTTGGTGGTTGATTTGGAATTGGTTTTGAAGGGTATTGAAGGGTTGGATTTTGAATACAAAATGGTTTACTGAAAATCAGGTTCTCTTGAAATTAAACGGTAACTTTGAAAGTGAATCAGTGGCTCTATAGTGACTGAAATGATGAGAATTTAAATGTTAACTAAATTATATTAAGTGTGATTATTGAGATTTAATTTCGAAGGTTTCATATTAACTGGAACATTAGTTATGATTTTTCAAAGTTAAATCGTGAATCTGATTTTCTGCACTATTTTAAATGAAATTAGAAAACTTGAAAATCTATAATTCTATGATGATCGGATTTGCGTGGGACTAAATCTGGATTAAGATTGAGAATATAGGGAGTTGAACTGGTAAATTTGAGACTTTTTTATTAAGTTTATGAATTATGGTGAATTTTTGAATTGGGGATGTCAAATCTGGTTTTTCTGCAGAACGTTTATCACAGCAGCAACTTGATTCCTCTATTGGAAATTCTGCAGTTGGAATTTTGAAATGGAACCAATTTTAAATGAAACTTTGGTCTTATTACTTTAATTTCATAAAAATTTAGAATTGTTAGAGTTGTGGTTTTAAAGATTTGGATTTTCAAAGAAAGATGTTTTATTTAGTAAAAGTTAGGCTTTGTTTTCTAAGTCAGTAACTTTGAGGCTTTATAATTTTTAATTCTGGAATGATATTGAGATGCAACTAATTGGAGGTGAAAGTTGAGTATGTATAGTATATATGATTCAAATTTCATGGTTTTTCATGTTTTAATAAGTGAGTTATGAGACTTGGAAGAGGTTGTGTTCAATGATTTGTAAAACAGAATTCTGCAGAAAATTATCTAACTTCCAAGCTACGTAACTCCTTCATTAAACATGGTATGACCCTGTAACCAATTGAGAAAGAAATTTGGATGAGTTATATTTAACCACATTAATTTTGAAGGTAGTTGGATTTAATTTGGATTTTATATGAAATTTCAAATGTTGTATGCTGCTGCTGTCTTCTGGTTTTAAAATACTGCAGAGCAGTCACGGTTTTGCTTATATTTCCGATACTAGAGTCAGCGAAAAATTATGATTTTTAGTTTAATAGAAAGCTTAATCCGAGACGGTCGCATGGATATAAAGTTTGCGTGATTCCGAATTCATTTGATATTTTAAAAACAAAATGGAAATCAGGCTGCCAGGTTGTGTTGACAATTATTTTGGATATGGAATTTAAGAAATAGATTTTCTATACTATTATCAAATATTTTTGAGAATATATATTGCTGTGGCAACTGCTGAAAGAGGCTGATGAAATTTTGAGAAAGAAGGAACCCGTAAGGGTGGCTAAGTCCTATTTTTAAAGGAGATTATGTCCAAATTTTTATAAAAGTAAAAGGGCTTAATCAAAACGAATACTTGAGACTTTTTTAACGATAATAACTTTACTGATTCTTTTGAGAAAATATATTTGGTTTATAAAGGTGCTAGCAACGACATGGGTTTTGTCCCGCTTGCATATTTACAATTACAAAAGAGTAAAGAGATAAAGAGAAAAAGAGTAATATAGATACAGATGAAAGAGTATTCAGAGAAAAGTAAAGAGATACAGAGAACAGAACAACTAGAGTAGAGTAAAGAGATGTAGAGAAAAGAGAAACCAGAGCAGAGTAAAGAGATATTTGTATATTTATATATATTAGTTGCTTGATGCAACCCATAGCTATATTTATATATATATATTAGTTGCTTAATGCAACACAGAGCTATATTTATATATATATTAATTGCTTAATGCAACCCAGAGCTATATTTATATATATTAGTTGCTTAACGCAACCCAGAGCTTCTGTAGAGAAACTAAGTTACCTACAGCCATTTTTTGCTTCCCCAGGGCAGAGCAGAGTATATATATATTTTCCTGTAATAAGCAGAGGCTGTCTCAAATGAGCGGCTATTATTATATGCGCATTTATTTAGGAACGAAAAATCGTATCTGGGAAAATCGGGACTACTCGTGACCGGATAAATGTCGGGATTGCGGGCAGCCAACCGACACATGAGCTCATGGCCTGTACTAGGACTAGACATTCATTATATGCATCTATGTGACATTGTTTGGGTGTGTATATTGTAATTGGTTTGCCTATGTGGATAATTCTGTTTAACTGCTAATTGCTATACTTGATGTAATTGCTCTTGATTGTGCTTGAATCTCTTTACTTGTGTTTGTATTTGATTGGCTGGGTTGTAGTGAATTGGGTGTTGATTGAATTGCTTGAGCCTAAGGCCGTGATTGGTTTGTGTTTGGGGTTTAGTAAAGTATGAAAGATTAAGCTGGTTCAGTATAGACTTAATGAACCTATGCTTGGAACAAATTAGTCATTCATACAGTCTAGGAAAACTTTTAAGGCACATATAAAGTAAAATATGGGTTTAGGATTTTGGATAATTAATTGATGCTTCTAAAGAAGGTTTTAGATTTTTGAAAGTTGAGCCATTGGTTTTCAGAAGAAGTTTATATAAGGTGAGCGATGAATACTGCGAATGAAAGTAGTTTTCTTTTCAATGTCTCTAAATGAAATTAACTATTTGCGCTTTATTCTTTACTTTCATGGCATTCTCGACCTCTACTGAGAACATGTGGTTTGGTTTTCACCCCGAAATTTTCCACCCTTTCAGTGACACAGGTTTGAAGACGCAATTTGAAGCTGCGAGCGATTAGTAGGTTTTCTTTATGGTTTTAACTGCTTTCGTAGAATCCCTTCGCTCTTGTCCTTTGAGGTTTTATTTTAACAGAGGGGTAGGTGTTGTATTTGGGTTTATATGACTTCTTATGTATAAGAATTACTATTAATTATACTTATGTGATTGTTATTATTATTTTCAATGTTTATCCTTGATACATGTCATTAATGAATAAAAACAAAATTTTCTGGCATTTTCTTAAAACTGAAACACGAAATCGATACAAAGGCTTAGTAATTAAGTAGTTAATATTAGAAAAGGTCACGTAACGTTCTTTCTAGTAGAAATACCCTGACTTAAGCAAGGTATTTTGCTGGAAGGGATGTTACATGGGTTAATTCCAACGTTAGTGACAATGTTGGGTGTCACTAATGTTGGCGATCACCTCCCTTCTTCACGTTAACTTCCACGTTAACTAAGTTAACGTGGGAGTTAACGTGGCTTATTGGGGCTTGTGTGGGTTCCTTCCAATGTTAGTGACAATGTTTGGTATCACTAACGTTGTCGACCACTTTGTCTCCTCACGTTAGCTTTCACGTTAACTAGGTTAACGTGGAAGTTAACGTGGCTTATTGTGACTTGGCCAACGTTAGTGACAAAGTTGAATGTCACTAACGTTGGCTTCCCCTTTACTTCTTAACGTTAGAGACCACGTTAACTAAGTTAACGTGGCAACTAACGTGGCCACTTATGAGCTTGGTCCAACGTTAGTGATAATGTTAAGTGTCACTAACGTTGGCTCCATTTCCTTTCTTCCACGTTAGTTCATTGATCTTTTTGTTGTTATTTCAGGGCTTATTTTCATTCTTAGGCTAAGTGCTCTGTAAGGGGGCAACTCTTTAAAATAAGCTTTCAGCCAACACTCCCGAACCAGTTGGTTCAAGGTGCTAGGTGTTGAAGCACCCCTAAGGACTTACTCCCTCAAGTCTCTCCCCCATACATACATACCATAGGCACATAGTTTATTTATTTTCTTTTCTTGAGACCTTGGTGTTCAGCACCTCTTTGGGTTACTAAATGCTCTGTATTGAGGGTTACTCTTGATAATGGACTTTCAGCTGATAATCCCGAGTTAGTTAACCCAAGTTACCAAGTGATAAGGCACCCCTAAGAGCTTATTCATCCAAGTAGATCCCTCACACAGGATGTAACGACCCAATTTTCAGTACGCCTAGGACATACTAGAAACCGAGTGCTACCAATTTGTCATCCTAATTATTATCTATTATTTATTAAATGAGCCTGATTCGTTGTTAAAAGCGTAGTTAGTTAGTGAGGTACTTTTTTTTTCTGAAAACGTTTGGATTAATAAACATAATCATTTATAATCAATTCACAAATAAAAACAGATAAAACAGTTATAAACAATCACACATAAATACATCACAAGCAGCTAACAACATTCAGTGATCCAGCCTTTATTAGAGTATAGACTTTTAGTTAGAACACCCCTAGATATAGCTAGATAATAACTATATACATGTACATACATACAACATCCCAGGTCCTGACCTGTTTAAGAGGTCCCTAAGCTGGCACCCAGACTAGCCTAGACTCTATACTCACCTAGTCCCTCTAAACTACTAAAGCGAGGGAAAGGACGTTCTAAGTCTTCAAAACTCAAGTCAGGTGGAACTTCATCAAAAGGTAGAACATCATCTGCTACTCCTCTATACGATCAGACATTGCCATAGGACGTCTCTCTAGTACCCCATCAAGTAGCCACACAACAGGAGTCTCGTACACAGGATTTAAGTTAAAGTTCGCATAAAAACGGGGTGCAGACATTGGCTGGTCTCACAGTATATACATATAAACAGAGAACGGGATTCACCCTAGAATCAGAAGACTATCTAGAGCAGAATCCTCTTCTTGCGAACGGTCATCAGTGAACTATGGTAAGGTACTCTAACTTCCATCTGAAGGGGGAAGGGAGAGAGAAGGGGTAAGAACTGGGGAGTTCTTAGTAAGGTTAGGGTTATTAGTTAAGTTCATTAATTTCGTGTTGTTTAGCAGATAAATAGCAGAATGC
>NC_029794.2:80219520-80226371 GCF_000816755.2 Arachis ipaensis
AACCAGGTATGATGCATGTCTGTCCTATGTAGGCCATGAGCTCACGTGTCGGTTTACACCCTGCATCCCGACATTACCTAGGAACTAGTCCTAGATATGGCTTTATCTCTGTAGGTGAACTTTGGCCTACAGAAACAGCACTCCCATAAGTGAACTTCGGCTTACAGGAATAGTTTAATCACAATACAACAACTTTCTGTAGGTGAACTTCGGCCTACAGAAATAACACCTCTGTAAGTGAACTTCGGCTTACAGAAATAGCGCCCCTGTAAGTGAACTTCGGCTTACAGGTATCACAACTCTCTGTAGGTGAACTTCGGCCTACAGGAGCAACACCCTGAGATACACAATTGATATTCACTGCAGGTGAACTTCGGCCTACAGGAATAACAACTCACTGTAGGTGAACTTGGGCCTGCAGGACCTCTAGGGCCAATGGAAAAGTAGCAGATGAACATACAACAGAACATCATACCACAAGGCTTAACTCTTTATTCTTATACTCTTCTCCTCTCTTCTTTTTATTATATTACTCTTTTCTCATTATCATCATTCATTATCATTCTCGTTATTCATCATCACTTTCACATTCTTATGCAGTACCTCTTTCTTTCTCTGTATCTCTTTACTCTGTTTTAATTACTCTGTTCTCTGTATCTCTTTTCTCTTCTCTGATTACTCTTTTCATTTGTATCTATATTACTCTTTTTCTCTTTATCTCTTTACTTTACTCTGGTAACTCTGTTCTCTGTTTATCTTTACTTTTCTCTGGTTACTCTATTCTCTGTGTTTCTCTACTCTGTTCTGATTTTTCTGTTTAACGTATGTATTTAAAGCTTATGAAAATTTCGGTATGAATAGTTAGTCTATCCCAAGTATAGGTTCATTAAGTCTATACTGAAACAGTTTAACTTTTCATATAATACCTAACCCTATTCGCAATTCCAGGACTAGCTATGTTGCCCTAGTTCATTCACTAGTCTCTGTCTGTTTTTCTGTCATTAAAACTTTACAGACTTTTTCTTCGATTTTTTATCTTTTCTTCAACTTTTTATCTTTTATTTATCTTTGTCTCACTAATATGTTTTTACCATTCCCTAAGTGTTTCATGAAAGTAATTATGAGATTCTGTGCTTAAAGTTGTCTTTCTAAAGCTTTTACAGAAAACTGCCTTTTCCGTATTATTTTATTATTATTTATTATTTTATCATTAAATTTTCGAAAATTACCCCTTTCTAACTTTTAACCTTTAAAAATTCACTTTTTACCACCCGTAACTTTTAATATTTCTACTTTAACCACCCTAACTTTCAGAAATTACAAAATAACCCCCAAACACCAAATTAATTACTTCCTTGCCCTTTTATGAATCAAAAAGGTGTTCTTCATTGTTCTTCACCACACTCAAAGTGTTCTTCATGTTCTTCACAAATTCTTCAGATTCTTTCTCTGTTTTTACCCGATTTTCAGTCTTTTCAACAACCGATTTTTACCATAATTCAAAATAAAATTGCAGCCACTAAAACCCTATCTTTTCTACATGATTTTAACACAAATTGAACCCCAATTTAAGGTCTAAGGTTCGTTTTTCCAGCAGCCATGAAGAACACAAATTCAAAGTTGAATATCATCAAATTTCATCAAATTTTCACCAAAATTTCAACAAGAATTACTCATATAAACAATCAATTTCAAACATAACCAAACCATATCATAATCACACAACTCAAACACAATCAATCAAGATTAAATTCGTCAATCCCTACCTTGATTTGCTGCTCCAAATTCGGTTAGACTTTCAGGTGGTCCTTAAGCACTTTTTCCTCCTAAAACACATCAAGAACAACTTTAAATCCACAAACTCTCAACTGACCAAATCTCTCTCAGCACGTTAGGAAGAGATATCTCACCTTAGACTTGCTGAAAATTAATGTTTCTTGGCCCTCAAGTCAAGTTAAGCATGATTCCTAAGGAAGAACATCAAGAAAACACATATTTTGCATGGTTTTCCTTGAAAACCGAATTGAAGAGGGAGGGAGACAGCCATCTCACCTTATTTCCAGCCTTGATAAGTCACATGGTTATGTAGAGGAAGAAGAGAGGATCATTTTGGTGAAATCGGAGTTTTGATTTGAGTTTTGGTTCAGAAGAAATCAAGATTTGAAGATTAAGTGTTCATGAAGTTTTCTCTCTTTTCTCTCCTTTCAATTTCGGCCAAAATGATGAAATGAGACAGCCTTGGAGGTCTTGGGGGTGTAAGGTGAGTTGTGATTGGTTGGCTTGGAGGTGGGTTAAAATAATATTAAAATATCTCACGTGTATAACTACTAAAACTAGGTGTATCGGAACATTCGTAAAAACATCTCTAAAAATTATTTTCTGAGCTACTAGAATAAATGACACTAGTAACATATTTATTATGAGAATAGAATAGATATAATGAGGCCTTAGCATTGCTAAAGTCACCAGAGAGTGCTGGTGCTAAGCTGCACCAGTAAACCGTAAACCCGGTTAAACCGATTTTCTGTTTTTAACTAAAACAGACCAGGTAACCTTATAATATCATTCAAGCATTTTCTAATACTAATATAATGATAATATTATACTATTATCTCTCTCCTCTCATAAATTGAGTCTGGTTTGTCAAACTGAGACTATTTACGAAAAACCGAATCAAAACCCCTAACCGATACGGTTCAAAAACTAGGTTCTTCGTAACCGCGTTATCGAGCTTGTCTCAACTAAGGTCCTGAGTTAAAGATAATATAATGACAATGAGGATTGAGATGCTTGATGATACAGAAGAGGTATTCCCTTTACTGATCTTTTGGAGAAATCCGTGTATTTAGAAACGATCTCGCGTACTCGAAAATCGGGGTTGTTACACAGGAGCACCACAGACACATGCCTCAAGATTAAAACCATTGGTGCCTAGCCTTATTGCTTACTCTTTTTCTTTTATTTTTCAACCTTTATTGTTCTTTCTCTTTTTCTTATTAGGATCTTCTTATTTAGCTAGTCTCATGGGGTGTTCCTCAAGCACAGTATTCATGACAGATAGTTGTCCTCCCACCTTCTGGTTGAACCAACTTAGCTAACTTATGACCACATGGTGCACGAAATTGTGATCTCTGGTAATGGCTTCTTAGGCCAGATACTCTGATCTAGTTTTACAGTCTGTCACAACTTCGATACAACTAACCAGCAAGTGCACTGGGTCGTCCAAGTAATATCTTACGTGAGTAAGGGTCGAATCCCACGGAGATTGTTGGTATGAAGCAAGCTATGGTCGGACGCCAGTATTTGTGCCAGTTTGGGCGTTCAACTCTGGTTTTGGATCCTTTTCTGGCGCTGGACGCCAGATTTGGTCAGAGAGCTGGCGTTGAACGCCAGTTTACGTCGTCTATTCTTGGCCAAAGTATGGACTATTATATATTGCTAGAAAGCCCTGGATGTCTACTTTCCAACGCAATTGGAAGCGGGCCATTTCGAGTTCTGTAGCTCCAGAAAATCCACTTTGAGTGCAGGGAGGTCAGAATCCAACAGCATCAGCAGTCCTTCTTCAACCTCTGAATCTGATTTCTGCTCAAGTCCCTCAATTTCAGCCAGAAAATACCTGAAATCACAGAAAAACACACAAACTCATAGTAAAGTCCAGAAATGTGAATTTAACACAAAAATATATTAAAAACATCCCTAAAAGTAACTAGATCCTACTAAAAACATACTAAAAATAATGCCAAAAAGCGTATAAATTATCCGCTCATCACCACACCATAAACTCATGAACATACTCCATAGTATGAACTCCTCTCTGGTCTTTAAAAACACTCATTCTCTTTTCATTTGATTTAAAGGGACAAACATACAAGTAAGCAACGTAAGGGTGCAGTGACATAAAGACCAGCAAACATAGACCTTTTCAACACAAAAACTTAAAAGACAGAATTTAAAAAGGTTTAAAGATAACATGGAAGCAAGTTCTATTTCATACAAGATCTTCCTTATTCAAAGCATAGAAAAAGATGGACCAAAGAAGGAAGGTCACCACCTTTTACTCTTGTGGATGCCCATGCTTTCCTCCATGTTTGTCTTCTTTGTGTCCTCTTGCATTCCCTCACATCCGTGCCAATCTTGCTTGCTTCCAATCCTCAAGTGCCTTCCTCACTGATTCATGACTCTCTCCCACCTTTTGTCTTTCTTCTCGTGCTAATTCATTCCTCATTTCTTCATACCTTGTGATTCCTGGATGCAATATAGGCAGCTGTCCTACCAAGTAACCGAGCCTGGCTTGAGTATTTATATGATGCCCAGTCTCGCTCAGGTAAACTCCTTCTGAGAATGCCCTTTGCTCGTCCAATAGTTCTGCCTGTTCTATTTGTCTTCGATGCATCTCATGTATATGTGCACCTTGATGTGCTTGGATGTTGATTAGCCTCTGGATGGATTCTTGTTGCTCATTTTGCCTTTGTTCCATCCTGTGGAATGTTTCACTCTATTGTTGCCCTTGACTCAGTTGCTGATCCATCATTTGCTTTTGCCACTCCCCTTGTTGAGTCATCCATCTTGAGAGTGACTCCTCTTGCTGCCCCATCATCTGTAGTTGAAGCTCTCTCTGTGCTCCTTGGCTTTCCAAATATTGTCGAGATAGCCCACCAATGGCTTCCTGCAATTCGTGCATATCCAAGGTGGCTGGTGCTTGCCCCTCTAAGACTTGTCCTTCCACTACTTGAGGGGCTATCCTCTTCCTTTGCTTCCGTTGAGGCAGGGGGGATGCGGTAGCATGCATTCGTCGAACGGTTATTGGAATGCCCTCTTTTATCCACACGGGGTCCTCATCTTCAAACACCACCCCAGCTTTCTTGCACAGTCGGTAAATAGTGCTGGGGTAACCTAACGTTCCTCTTGAGTCACTTTTCTCTGCCATTTTTCTAATGCCTTCTGCTATGAGTTCATGAACCTTGATCTCTCCTCCTTTGAGTATACAGTGTACCAGTGTGGCTCTCTTGAGATTCACCTCCGAGTTATTCGCTGCTGGGAGGATGGACCTCCTTACAATTTCGAACCACCCCTTTGCTTCCGGAGTGAAATCTGCTCTCTTGATGAACCTTGGTCTCCTATCTGCATATCTTTCCCAGTTAGCTCCTGGTACACAAATGTCTTGCACAATCGGGTCATGATTAGAGTTGTTGTCCATTCTTGAATGATAACTCTCTTCTTCAAACGGTATGGACCATAGTTTTAATGCCTTCATGACACTCATGGGACCAAAGTCCACAATCTTTCCTCTCACAAAGCTTGTATATGACTCATCTGCCTTATCATATCGGACCGCATTTGCATAAAACTCTCTTATAAGATTTGCATTCACCTTAATGACCGGATCAGTGAGGAGCTCCCATCTTCTCTTTTCTACCTTCTTTGTGATTTCAGGACACTCAGTTTTCCTAACTTGAAATCCCAGCTCATAAATGATCTCCTTATCCACCATCCACCCGTATTGCAATGCATGGTGCAAGCTTCTAAATCTCTTTTCATCATACGGGTGTTGCTCCATAGGTTCCTTTCCCTTCCTTCTTTTAGAGCTCGAAGATGCCATGAATGAGGGTTAATGTGTGAAGTTGGCAATGGTGTGGAGACTTTTGGTTGTTTAGGGTTGAGTGCAATGAAGGGAGTGAAGGGGAATCCGAAATGGAGAGGTGTGCAGAGTGGGGTACGGAACAAGGATCACTTATATAGAGAGGTTGTGAGTGAATGGAAGGTGTGGATTGATGGAGTGGTTGTTTGATGGACGGTTGGGGTTGTACATGGAGAAAGGACAAGGATCATCACTTTATGATGGAGATTGCTCGGTCTTCAAGGGTCCCATTCTTTTCAATGTTGCATGGCAACATTTTCCAATGCCTTCTCTTTTTAGAACAAGTGTGTACTTTCTCCTCATGAAGTGGCCAAACCATTCTCATTTAATTGTCCAATCAATCTCCTTCAATGCTCCTCTCCTTTTCCCTATAAAATAAGAAAAATTAATGTCCTAAAAAGTATTTAAACTTTACCGCTAAACTAATAAAAAGAAGAAAAGATTTTGTTTATTCATGAACTCCAACTAACTAACTAACTATGTATCCTTATATGCACATTGGTGGCACCATGGGGTGACACCAAACTTAGTTTGGAGCACTGTGATGAAAAGTTCTGTTCAAAGCTCCAAGACTAGCATGCTCTCAGTTGCATTCATGCTTTCTTGGCACGCTTTGAACACCAAACTTGTTCTTCACTATATACTGCAATATAAAGATTTCACCAAGTGTTTGTCAAGTTTTGGTTGGAATTCATGAATATTGACTTATTCACTAGTAAAAGCTCATAAAACATGGGTTGCCTCCCATGCAGCGCTTCTTTAGCGTCACTAGCTTGACGTTTCTCCTTCATCAGGGAGGTTGATAATGCTTCAAGTCCTCCCCTCTTGCCTTGGACTTATATCCATTGGTTGTATCAATGATCTCTACATGTTCCAAGGAGAGAACTCTGTTGATAGTGAAGACCTTAGATAACTGAGATGGTACAGTGGGGAGATTAGGGCGGATATCTGGGAAGTAAGCTGAGATCACTTTATCCCCTGGAGAGAAATCTTCCGTAGGGATCTTCTTGTTCCTCCACCCCTTTGGTACCTTCTTCTTTGTCCCTTTTGATGTTGCCTTGCTCTTGGTGACTTCTTCTTCTAAGGGAATTTTGTTGTTGTCTTCACATGTCTCTGGTGGTTTAGGTTCCTCCAGCTTTTCCTTGAGTTGTGACAACTGCTTATTTCCTTGTTCATCAACCAAGGGCTTTCCCAGATGGGCTGGTTGTGCTTC
>NC_029794.2:80226399-80243117 GCF_000816755.2 Arachis ipaensis
GCTCTGGCTGTAGCTAGGAATGGTCTTCCCAATATGATTGGGTGAGTGTGACTCTCTTCCATGTCCAAGATGACAAAGTCTGTGGGAAGAAAGTATTTTCCAACCTTTAACAACACATTTTCCACCACCCCTGTTGCTTATTTTTGAGTTTTATCAGCCAGCCTGATGACTACATCTGTGGGCAATATCTCATTGATCTGCAGCCTCTTCACCAGGGATAAGGGCATTAAGTTGATGCTTGCTCCCAAATCGCAGAGTACTTTATCAAACATTATTTCTCCTATGGCACAAGGGACATGAAAACTCCCCGGATCTTTTCTTTTTGTAGGCAACTATGGTTGAATGAGGGCACTACACTCCTTGTTCATCACTATAGTTTGGCCTCCCTTGAGTGAGCTTTTCCTGGGAACAAATCTAGAAACCTTGAGTATATTCTCTTCTCCACAGCACCATTGAGCAGTTGGGGAAAAGGTGCATAGAGTCTCAACAGCTCCTGTTGTGAAATTTCTGGTTCTTGATGATCTTTTTCCTTCTTCTCTACTGAGGTATCTTCAGGTTGTTCTGACAGCTGCTTGGCTTGTCCTCAGTCTCCTTATCACTTATAGTGACCATCTTGCAATCTTTCCATCTTACTTTCTTTGTTTCACCTCTCGGATTCTTCTCTGTGTCACTTGGAAATCCATCTGTGGATTTGGGAATTTGTTCAGAGAGATACCCCACTTGAGATTCCAACCTCTTGATTGTGTCTCCCTGGTTCTTGAAACTGGCTCGCACTTCCTCCTTGAACACCTTGTTGTCTTGAATCTTCTTGCCTATGCCTTCAAGTAGATTCTCAATCCTTGAGAGTCTGTCATCAAATGATTGTAGATCGTGATTAGAGGTAGAAGGATGAGGTAAGTTATTTTGGTTTTGATGTGGATGTGGAGAGGTGTTGTTATAGGAGTGTTGATATGGCCTAGATGTGAAATGTTGGTGAGCTGCATTGTTGGGATTTTGGCGTCTTTGATCAAGGCTTTGGTCTTGTTGATTTCCCCACCCAAAGTTTGGGTGATTCCTCTATCCAGGGTTGTAGGTCTTGGAGTATGGATCATGGTTTTGCCTAGGTGAATTCCCAATGTAGTTGACTTGCTCCTGACTTCTCTCTGCTTCTTCATTCACTCCTTGGGTTGTTGATGAAGTGGTGATTGCTGCTACTTGGTTCCTCTCCATCTTCTTGGTGAGGTCAGCCAGCTGCTGGGTAATGAGCTTGTTTTGGGCCAGCAGAGCATCTACATTGTTTAGCTCCATCACTCCTCTCGTGTTCCCTCTTTCGGAAGCATAGAAGTAGTCATTCTCTGCTACAGTTTCAATGACATCTATGGCTTCCTCAATGGTCTTCTTCTTGTTCAAAGATCCTCCAGATGAATGGTCTACGGCCTTTTTTGACTCATAAGAGAGCCCTTCATAGAAAATGTGCAGCTGCACCCATTCATTGAACATATCTGGTGGGCACCTCCTTGTTAGGTCTTTAAACCTCTCCCATGCTTCATATAGAGTCTTACCATCTTGTTGCCTGAAAGTTTGGACCTCAGCTCTCAGCCTATTGATTCGTTGAGGAGGGTAGAATCTTGCTAAGAATTTGTTTACCACATCCTCCCAGGTCGTCAAGCTCTCCTTTGGGAAAGACTACAGCCACTTGGCTGCCTTATCCTTGAGTGAGAACGGAAATAAGAGCAGTCTATAGGCGTCCGGATGAACACCATTAGACTTCACTGTGTCACATATTCTCAGGAAGGTTGTTAAATGTTGATTGGTGTCTTCTTGGACACTCCCTCCAAACGAACAGTTGATCTGAACAAGGGTGATGAGCTGTGGTTTTAGTTCAAAATTGTTGGCATGGATGGTTGGCTTTTGAATGCTACTTCCACAATTTCCTGGGTTCGGATTGATGTAAGAGCCTAAAACTCTTCTATCCTCCCCAGCATGATTTTCTCGACCTCCTCCGCCATGGTTGTGAGTCTCTTCTTCATGATGGTTTTCCATGTTTTCTTCCATGTTTGGTTCAAAGTATTCCTCCTCTTCCTCAGCACCAACTACTCTTTTTCCTCTTGCTTCCCTTCTTAATCTCAAGAAGGTCTTCTCAGGTTCAGAATCAAAGGATGTTGAAGCCCTGCTTCTTCTCCCTGTCATACAACCAATAAGTACAAGCAAGGAAAATAGATGCAGAAAGTATTTCTGTCAGAATTACTGTTAATTTGAGTAATGCAATATATCAAACAGTTAGTGGGTTAGTGAAATGAATTGTAAATAACAAAGAAAAAGTAGGGGGAAGGGAAGAAATTAACTAAAATAGAAAGTAAATTACTCAAACAGAAAATTAAATCAAACAAAACAAAAATGCTTAATCTAGTTATCTTCCAATTTAATCATTGTCGATGCACAATCAATCCCCGGTAACGGCGCCATAAACTTGATGCACGGAAAACTTGTCTCGTAACAAATTTCCTTATGCAAGTGTACCGAATTTGTCGTCAAGTAAAAACTCACAATAAAATGAGGTCAAATCCCACAGGGATTGATTGATCAAGCAACTTTAATTAGAGGAATGTTCTAGTTGAGCGAATCAGAATTTGAGTTAAGAATTGCAGAAAATTAAATGGCGGGAAAGTAAATAACAGAAAAGTAAATGCTAGAAATAAAGAGCTGAATGTAGATGAAGGAAAGTAAATTGCAGAATCTTAAATGGGAATGGGGAAATTGCTCATAAAAGTAAATGACAGAAATTAAAGAGAATGGGTAAGATCAGAAATGGGGAGTTCATTGGGCTCAGGAGATGTTGCATTCTCCGGATCAATTTCATTTTCATCTCTTCCTCAATCAATGCACTCATTGATCTCCTTGGCAATCTTAAGTGATCGAATTATAATTCCTTGTAATTCAATCTCTCAAATCTTGATCAATAGCCAATTCCTTGGTCAATTGCTCATGAGAAGAGATGAAGTATGGTCACTGATTATACCACATGCATTTCCCAAATCAGGTGTTCAGAGGATTATAGTCACATATCCATCCAAACCCAATTTGGTCCAGCATGAGAAAGCATTTCTAGCATGATCTCTCCATTCCTCTTTCAAGGTTCAGAAGAGATCCAAGTATGAATAGCTTCTTTTCCAAGATAACTACCCAATTGGATGAAGATCGAAAGCTTTCAAGTAAAATCAAGAGAAAAGATAGAAGAAGAATAATGAAAACTAGTATTGATCCATCAAATTACAACAGAGCTCCCTAACCCAATGAAAGGGGTTTAGTTGTTCATAGCTCTGGAAAATGAAAACAAAGATGGAGAATACATGATGAAACTAGAAGTGCAGAGGAAGTAAAATACAGAGAATAGTTCTATGCCAAGAGGCTCCCTACAGAGAAAGTGTGAAGTGGGCAGAGACTTTAGCTCAGGACGTTAGTGGTGTTAACGTTCAGTGAAAATATGGGTTCGAGAACGTTAGTGACAATCACCTTTTTCACTAACGTTTCTAGCCCAAGTAAGAGCCACGTTATCTTCAACGTTTGTGGCACAAACGTTGCCACTAATGTTGCCTCTTTGTCCTTCGCACACATTATTAGGACTTGCCTTTCCCAATAACGTTGAGAAGCCTCCCCCTTCCCTACGTTAGAGTCCACGTTAACTTAGTTAACGTGGCTCTTTTAACGTAGGCTTGCCAACCTTCAAGATCGTTAGTGACACTTACCATTGTCACTCACGTTCCAATGTGCCCCTATTTCTCACGTTAGAGTCCACGTTAACTAGGTTAACGTGGCTTCTAGCGTGGCCATGCTAGCCATCTCCAACGTTAGTGAAAAAGTTGAGTGTCACTAATGTTGGCTCATCATTCCCTTATCCACGTTAACTTCCATGTTAACTAATGTGGGAGTTAACGTGGCTCATAGTGGCTTATGTGGGCTAATTCCAACGTTAGTGACAATGTTGGTTGTCAATAACGTTGGCGATCACCTCCCTTCTTCACGTTAACTTCCACGTTAACTAAGTTAACGTGGCTTATTGGGGCTTGTGTGGGTTCCTTCCAACGTTAGTGACAATGTTTGGTGTCACTAACGTTGTCGACCACTTTGTCTCTTCACGTTAGCTTCCACGTTAACTAGGTTAACGTGGAAGTTAACGTGGCTTATTGTGACTTGGCCAACGTTAGTGACAAAGTTGAATGTCACTAACGTTGGCTTCCCCTTTACTTCTTAACGTTAGAGGCCACGTTAATTAAGTTAACGTGGCAACTAACGTGGCCACTTATGACCTTGGTCCAACGTTAGTGATAATGTTAAGTGTCACTAACGTTGGCTCCATTTCCTTTCTTCCACGTTAGAGTTCACGTTAACTTAGTTAACGTGACTCTTAACGTGGGCAATGATGGCTTCGAGAGCGTTATTGGCAATTTCTTTTCTCATTAACTTTGCAAGTTACTCCCATTCCACGTTAGTGTTAACGTTAGTGTAACTAACGTAGCCACTAATGTGGTTCTTCTTTGCTTCCTTTGTCCTGAAATCAAGCAATAAAGTGCATCAAAGTTCTAGTCCAAGTCATGGGAAATGCAACATCCAATTTGTCCTTAAATTCATGCAAAATCCTCATGAAATCATGTAAAGTGCACAATGTATGCTTGAATCAAGATGTAAGTGAATATCTACCCAAAACTAGCTTATTTCCTAAGGAAATGCATGAAACTACCCTAAAAATAGTAAAGAAAAGGCCAGTAAAACTGGCCAAAATGCCCTGGCATCAGTGCACTGGGTCGTCCAAGTAATAAACCTTACGTGAGTAAGGGTCGATCCCACAGAGATTGTCTGCTTGAAGCAAGCTATGGTCATCTTGCAAATCTCAGTCAGGCAGATTCAAATGGTTATGGGATTTTGATAATTAAAATATAAATAACAAAAAATAAGATAGAGATACTTATGTAATTCATTGGTGAGAATTTCAGATAAGCGTATGGAGATGCTTTGTTCCTTCTGAACCTCTGCTTTTCTACTACCTTCATCCAATCATTCATACTCCTTTCCATGGCAAGCTGTATGTTGGGCATCATCGTTGTCAATGGCTACTTCCCGTCCTCTCAGTGAAAATGGTCCAAATGCGCTGTCATCTGTCGGTTCTCGATCATGTTGGAATAGGATCCAATGATCCTTTTGCATCTATCACTACGCCCAACACTCGCGAGTTTGAAGCTCGTCACAGTCATCCCTTCCCAGATCCTACTCGGAATACCACAGACAAGATTTAGACTTTCCGGATCTCAAGAATGGCCGCCAATAATTCTAGCTTATACCACGAAGACTCCGATCTTTTGGAATGGAGGCTAAGAGATAAACGCTCAATCCAAGGTAGAACGAAAGTGGTTGTCAGGCCGCGTTCATAGGTTGAGAATAGTGATGAGTGTCACGGATCATCATATTCATCATGGTTGAAGTGTAAGAGAATATCTTAGAATAGGAATAAGCTTGAATTGAATAAGAAAACAATAGTACTTTGCATTAATTCATGAGGAACAGCAGAGCTCCATACCTTAATCTATGGTGTGTAGAAACTCTACCATTGAAAATACATAAGTGATGAAGGTCCAGGCATGGCCGAATGGCCAGCCTACTAAACATGATCTCTGAACATAAAATTATTCAAAGACTAACCAGAGATATAAAATAAATCACTAAAAGTAGTTTTTATACTAAACTAGTAGCTAGGGTTACATAAGATAAGTAAATGATGTAGAAATCCATTTTCGGGCCCACTTGGTGTGTGCTTGGGCTGAGCATTGAGCTTTCATGTGTAGAGACTCTTTTTGGAGTTAAATGCCAGGTTGTAGCCTATTTCTGGCATTTAACTCTGGTTTGCAACCTGTTTCTAGCGTTTAACTTTAGAATAGGGCAGGAAGTTGGCGTTTGAACGCCAGTTTGTGTCGTCAAAACTCGGGCAAAGTATGGACTATTAGATATTTCTGGAAAGCCCTGGATGTTTACTTTCCAACGCAATTGATAGCGCGCCAATCGGGCTTCTTTAGCTCCAGAAAATCCATTTCGAGTGTAGGGAGGTCAGAATCCAACAGCATCTGCAGTCCTTTTTCAGCCTCTAAATCAGATTTTTGCTCAAGTCCCTCAATTTCAGCCAGAAAATATCTAAAATCACAGAAAAACACACAAACTCATGGTAAAGTCTAGAAATGTGATTTTTATTTAAAAACTAATAAAAACATAGTAAAAACTAACTAAATTATACTAAAAACTACCTAAAAACAATGCCAAAAAGCGTATAAATTATCCGCTCATCAGTCAGCCCAGTACAGGTGGTTCCCAAGAAGTCTGGCATCACAACAGAGAAGAATGAGAATGGCCACAAGGGTTCAAAACTCCTGGAGGGTGTGCATTGACTATAGGCACCTCAACCAGGCTACTCACAAGGATCACTACCCGTTACCGTTCATCGATCAAATGCTTGATCGCCTGTCAGGTAAATCACACTACTGTTTTCTAGATGGTTACACTGGCTATTTCCAAATTCATATAGCTCCTGAAGATCAAGAGAAAACTACTTTTACATGTCCCTTTGGAACGTATGCATATAAGACAATGCCCTTTGGCTTATGTAATGCACCAGCAACGTTTCAAAGATGCATGATGAGTATTTTCTCAGATCTTCTTGAGAGCTACGTGGAAGTTTTTATGGATGACTTTAGCATGTATGGTGGTTCTTTTGACCTTTGCTTGGATAGTTTAGCTACAGTATTAGAAAGATGTGTTAGTTCAAACCTTGTACTGAATTTTGAAAAATGTCATTTTATGGTAAAACAAGGTATTGTTCTAGGACATGTTATTTCTAATACTGGTATTTCAGTTGATCCAGCAAAGGTAGATGTTATTTCTGGTTTACCTTACCTTTCCTCCGTGAGGGAAGTCTGTTCATTTCTTGGTCATGCAGGGTTTTACCGGCGATTTATGAAGGACTTCAGTAAGGTAGCATTGCCTTTATTCCGACTACTGCAGAAGGATGTCGAGTTTGAGCTGAGTGAGGACTGCATGGAAGCATTTGACAAGTTGAAGATTGCCTTGACTCAAGATCCTATTGTGAGAGGGCCCGACTGGAGTCAGCCATTTGAGATAATGTGTGACGCCTCTGATGCCAGGGCATCTTGGCTAGTTTCACAAGCCATTTTTAGTTTGTTTTAGAGTAGTTTCAAGCATTTCTTAGGCAATAAGTAAGTATTTGGATGAGAAATTCATGCTTGTCTTGATTCGATCAAACATTGCTAATTTTGTGTATTGTCATGAGATTTATGCAAAGAATTGTTTGATGCCATGAATGATGAATTATCTTGTGATTAAGGCAATACTTTGATACATTTTGTTTGGTTGATGATAGGTAAGAAGAAGCTAAGAATAGGAAAGGCAAAGAAGCAACAAGAAAGCCATGAAAGTAAGCAAAGGGAAGCAACGTTGGAGGCAAAGTTGGTGCTCCAACGTTGCTGGAAACGTTGCTCCCCACAGCCTGAAGGGGTATACTTCCAACAAGAATACCTTGAGCTATAGAGCTCCAAATGAAGTGATTCCAAAAGCATTGGAAAGTAGGGGTCGAGCGATTTCCAAGCGTATATGGCACTACATGGTGGACACTAAAATTAAGGGAGAAAACTGCCCTTAAAAGTGCATAAACGAACATGGTACCAACCTGTAGTAAGGCCAGCTGACCTCTGCACCTTCGATGAAGTATAACTCAAGCTGCGGAGCTCCAAATGATGCACTTCCAACGGCATTGGAAAGAAGACATTCAGGGGTTTCCAACAATATATAATAGTATGGGGTGAACAGCACGTTTGGGCTTCCGAATCTGGCAATGTTCCCAATGTTGGTGCAAACGTTGGTGTGCCAACGTTGCCTCCAACGTTGCACACTTACGCCAGCATCCCTGTCCCCTTCAAAGGAGCATAACTTGAGTTGCAGATGTCCAATTGAGGTGATTCCAGTTGGGTTAGAAAGCTGACATTCAGAGATTTCCAACCATATATAATAGTCTATAGTGGGCATGAAATTTGAAACATTGACAAGAGGACAAAGTAACGTCCCCAGGGCTTGATGTGCAACATTCAGTTTGGAACTTGAGAATTTGGCATCCACGCGTACGCGTAGGTGACGCGCACGCATGGATATGCGAACGTTGGAGTCCAACATTGCCTCAAACGTTAGCCTCCAACGTCCGCAATAAGATTTCAGAAATGGGAGTTGGGAATTTTGCATCGACGCGTACGCTTCAATGACGCGTATGCGTGAACATACTTTTTCAGCCCAACCACGCGCACGCGTACGGCACGCGTGAAATGGAAAATTTGACTATTCACACGTACGCGTAGGTCACGCGTAAGCATGAATAGCAAAACGTTGGCCCTCCAACGTTGAGTCAAACACCAATTACAGCAAACTAGAACTGAATTTTCAAAGGACGTTTGGCCCAACGTTTGCCCTCAAACGTGATAACCAACGTTAAAGCCAATTCAATTCCAAATTGCACTTATACAGAATATGAAAGTTAGTTGCCAATTCCCATCACTAAGAATCATTCCTCATTGCTTCAATCAAGGCCAAGGCCCACATCCAAATACTTGATCCAATTGAAGATGAAAAGATGTTTATAAATAGAAGAATTGTTGAAGATTAGAGGAGCTCTCTGAGAGGCCCTGAGGGGCTCTGGGAGTTCAGAATTCTGTTATTTCTCTTCTGCACTTTTTTCCTTTTTTAGTTTTATGTATTTTCTTTTTTTTTTTTTTACTTTCTAGCTAGGCTTTAATTTTCATGCACTCTTCTTCTATGTAAATTGAATTGAGCTATGAACAACTAACCTCTTTCATTGGGTTAGGGAGCTCTGTGTAATTCAATGGATCAATAGTAGTTTTCATTCATCTTCTTCTTTCTTTTCTCTTGATTTTACTAGAAAGTTTTCAGTCTTCATCTAATTGAATAGTTATGTTGGGAAAGAAGCTATTCATTATTGGATCTCCTTGGAACCTTGGAAGAGGAATGAGGAGATCATGCTAGATTGGGGTTTGGATGGATATAGTGACATGTAATCCTACCAACACTTTGATCTATGAATTTGTGTGGTATAATCAGTGACCAAACTTAATCTCTTCCCATGAGAACTTTAATCAAGGAATTGGACAATTGTTCATGCTTAGGGAGATTTGTGAGTCAAGGAATTGGGATCCAATCACTTAAGATTGCCAAGGAGATCAATGAATACATTGATTCCAGAAGAGACAAAGATGAATTTGATGCGGAGAATTATATATCTCCTGAACCCAATGAACTCCCCATTCTCTGATCTAGCCATTCTATTTACCTTCTGCTCTTTAATTTCATGCTAATTACCCATTCCCATTTAATTTCTTGCATTTTAAGCTTTTGCAATTTAATTCCCTGCAATTTAATTTCCAGCTTCTTTAATTTCTTGCAATTTAAGTTTCCCGCCAATTTACTTTCTGCAATTCCCAATTCAATTTTGATTTAGCTCAACTAGTAAACTTCTTCAATTATAATTGATCGATCTACCAATCCCTGTGGGATTCGACCTTACTCTTTTGTGAGTTTTTACTTGACGACAATCTGGTGCACTTGCCGGAAGGAAATTGTTGAGAGACAGTTTTTGCCTATCAGCCTCCAACTATGTGGTAGGAGTGGCGTTGGCTCAGCGCGAAGGTAAAGACCCTTATATAATTGCTTATGCTTCTAAGACCATAGACGCTGCTCAGTTTTTGAGCTAAGAACACAAGCATGTGAGTTTTGAGCCCAATTGTGTGGTTACATTTTATAACCACTTATTTTCCATTCTTGTGTGTATTGTTCTCTTTCTATGATTGTAATCTTTGATTTGTTTGATTTTATATGTCCATTGTTCCATGTATACATGCATTTATATGATTGAGGCCATCATTTCATTTAGCTCACTTACCCAAATAGGCTACCTTTCATCAATCATTGTTAGCCAATTTTGAGCCTATTTAATCCCTTTTGTTCTTAATTTTTAGCACATCACTATCCCTAAGTGAAAAATAATAAATGTCCCTTAATTTGGATCTTTGATTAGCTTAGGCTAGTGAGGGTGTGTATCAATTGGGTATGGAAAACTTGGGACATTGGTTGAGGTAAAAGTATATTTTGTATTTTTGTTAAAAAACATGGGATTGGGTACGTGCTTATGCATTGAATATGTAAATCCATATGCATTGATACGTTTGTATGTACTTTGTTGTGAAAAAAAATGTGAAAAAAGAATATATAGAATATAGAAAAAAAATAATAAAAGAAAAAAAATATAAAAAAAATGAAATAAAAAGGGGACAAAAATGCCCCAAAGTAAAGTAACAATAACAATGCATATGGAATATGAATTAAAGAGAATGCATGAGTATGTGAAAAAAAGTGGGAATCATTGGTAGCTAGGCATTGTATTAGAATTGTATAGGTTGTTATAAGTTATTCGGTGAGAGCTTAGGTTAATCAAAGATTCAAATTTCAAGCTCATTTGACCATATGCATCCTTACCTTTACCCTAGCCCCATTACAACCAACGAATAAGTCCTCATGATAAAGGTATGCATGCATTGAATAATTGTTGATTGTTAGATGAAAAACAAATCTTAGAAAGTATGAGTAGAAGAGAATTGAGTAAATCGGCCCTATACACTTGAGCGACTAGAGCGGATACACTACCGGTGAGGGTTCGTTACTCAATTCCTTGTTCCCGGCTATCATGAGCTTTCTTCTTGCAAGTCTATTTGAACTTCATTTTGATATTTAAATTGGTAGAGTTTATGAGTCGTCATATGACCTTTTCCCTACTTACTTATATATGTTCTTGGAGATTGATTCATTTTTAACCAAGTAGATAGAATCATTTTGCATTTAGTTGCATTCATTCAGATAGGTTGTATATAGTTTCTTTGCATCGAATAAATGTTCGTACCCTTGTTCTTGTCCTTCTTTATTCTTAGCATGAGGACATGCTTGGTTTAAGTGTGGGGAGGTTTGATAAACCCCAATTTTGTGGTTTATCTTGTGTTTAATTTGGAGGATTTTATCAACTTTTCTCACATTTATTCAATGAAATAGCATGGTTTTGTAATTCTCCCTAAATTTGTACTTAAATGTGAAAACATGCTTTTTAGGCTTTAAATTTGCCAATTTTAATTCCATTCGATGCCTTGATATGTTTGTTAAGTAATTTCAGGTTTAGAAAGCAAAGATTGGATTGAAGGAATGAAGGAAAAGCATGCAAAGTGGGAGAACTCATGAAGAAATGAAGGAATCGTAAAGCTGTTAATCCTGATCTCTTCGCACTCAATCGATCATAACTTGAGCTACAGAGGTCCAAATGAGGTGATTCCAGTTGCGTTGGAAAGCTAACATCTGGGGCTTCAAAATGATATAAATTTTGCCATAGTTGTCTGGCGTCTAGAGATACGTACGCGGTCACGCGTACGCGTCGGTGGATCAGTGTGGGTCATTTAATTTTGAAGAAAATGTGGCCAGTGATTTCTAGCTCATTTTGGGCCTAATCCAACTCATTTTTGATGCTATTGAACCCAAGGATTGAAGGGGAAATGAACCAAGTAGTCGTAGTTGAGTTTTTACCATGTTGTAGGTTAGAATTTTAGAGAGAGATGCTCTCCCTTCTCTCTAGAATTTAGGGTAGTTTAGGTTTAATTTTCTTAAATCCAATTTTCAATTCTTGTTTTGATTTAGTCTTCCCTTCTAATTTCTTGTTATTACATCTTTGTTCTTCTAGTTTTACTTGTCATTTCTTATTTTTCTCTCTTTAATGTTGACGAACCATTGTTGGATTTAATTTCTTTTTAATGCAATTTCATGTTTCTATGTTTCTTTTATGTTGATCTTGCTTGCTATTATTGATTTCTTGCTTATGATAGTTATGGATTTTGTTAATTCTTACATTTTATGATGTTTATTTTCCATGCACACTAGGTGTTTGATAAAATGTTTCCACTAGTTTTTGGGTAATTTTCTTTACTCTTGGCCTAGGCTAAGGGGATTGAGTGACCTTGAGTTATTGGTGATTTGAGAACCCTTGGTGATCAATTTGATACCCATTGACACTAACCCACTACTAATCTAATTAGTAGATAGGTTGCGACTGATGGGTTGATGTGATCAAGCCTATTTGACGTACCTCAAGCTTAGGAGTAGATATTACGTACTTAAAGCTTTTGGAGGTAGACTTAATTGGTTGGTCCCTCATAATTATCAATATTTGGTAGGTAGACAAGGATGGTGATCTCAATTACCTATGTCTAGCCAAGAGTTCTTTTCCTTTATTTTATTAAGTTCTTAGCATTTAAGTTCTGGTCATTTACATTTTCTTGTCAATTTCCAAATTAAACCCCCCTTGCATCTTCATAGCAAATAATTAAACACTTCATTGAAATTCCTTGTGAGACAACCCGAGGTTTCAATACTTCGGTTAATTAAACCAAATTTTTGATGTGAGAATTGTTTATTGGTTTGGAGCTATGCTTACAACGAAGTTCTTCTTTCTATTAGAGAAATTCTAGACCGACACACAATAATTCTCATTATCATTGGTTGAGAGCTATACTTGCAACGAGGATATTTCTCCTTTACCGAGAAGGAATTCTTAACCGACGGTTTCACTCGCATCACCTACCCACGCGTACGCGTGGGGTACGCGTGCGTGTCGCATGCGCCGCATCACTTGTTCAGCGCGCCGCCAGTCTCAATTTTCTCCCCCCTTCCAATCCTAATTCTCATTCAATCCTAATTCTTCCTTCTTCCCTTTCTATTCTTTTCCTCTTCCCACTTCTTACTCCTTTCTTCTTCCCTTCTTCAACCACCACCGGAGACCACCAACGCCAGCAACTACAATTTCCTTTTCTTTTCCTCTTCTATTCTCACTCCTCTTCTTTCATTCTTACTTCCACTCAACATCCTATTTTCACTTTCTTCTTAAGGTTTCTCTTCTTCCTTTCTCTTACTATTTCTTTCTTCCTTTATTTATTGCATTTGTTAATTTTATTTATTTTTAATTAGCTTAGTTATTTATACCTTCTTTCTCATTCTTTTATCTTGATTTTTATGTTGGTGTTGGAGCTTTATTTGGGTGATTACTTTGCTATATTTGAGCTTATGGGTTTTATGATGAGTAATTTGACAATTGACATTCTATTTTGGCTCTCATATTTGCATGCATTAATTGCTCTAATACTTACTTTTATATTGAACACCAAGTGTTTGTGAAAAAGCCAACATGGTATTTTGATATCTTTTCTATTCTATTCTTACTACTTTAATGCCTCTTTTTCACAACCTTTGAATTCCATGTGAGTTGAGTATATTAGTCATTAATTGTCAACATTCAAGTGCTCATTATTTTCTTCCATGTAATAATTATTATTGATATTGATGCTTGAGCTATGCCTCTGATGCCTCTTACTTGCATGCCTTAAACCCTCTTGCATCTAATTTTTACAACATGCCTTCATAATCTTAATTGATGTCTTACCTACATGTTGTAGCTACGATGTAAGTAAGCTATTATCTTTTCTTTGGCATTTATTATCACTTGGAATTTCTTCCTTCCGGTTTTTAGCTATCTATATTTAATATTCTTCCTCTTTCTTTCTTCCATAGGATGGGTACCAAGAAAGGAAAAGAGAAGGCTACTGACAAGACACCGTCAAGGCAAGGTACTAAAAGAGCGGCGGCTAAGGCGCAACCTACTAGAGGAGTTAAACCACCCACGAAGCTGGTAAAGCGGATAATCAAAGTTAATGAGGCAGAAAAGGCATTTCCTGCTAGGGACTCTGCATGGTTCACTAACCGTTACTGTGAGCAGATGTTCCCTATCCTGGCTGAGAAAAACTACAATAATGAGCACCTACTCATTCTTTCAACACACTTTGTTGATTTTGTGGAGTCCCGCATTGAAAAGAGACAGTGGGGATTCTTAAGGAGGCAGCCATGGGAGGCTAATCTATCATGGTTAGTAGAATTCTACTCCAACTTCCACTCGCGTACCATGGAGTTTGTCTATGTTTGTCAAAAGCAAGTCCCTGTCTCCGAAGGGGCCATTCAGAGAGTATTGGATCTCCCACCTAGCCCAGAGGGATTGGACACTTATCAAGACCGCGTCACCCGCGCGACCGCGTCGCCAGCGTCGCACAACCTATTTAGATTAGTGCCAATTTTCTTATCTTTTCTTTTCTAATCCTAATTTCTTCCTTTTCTCTCCTTTCTCACTTTCTTTTTCTTCTTCTCATCCTTTTTTCCCTCTCATTCTATTTTATTTAATTTATTTGCATACTTTCATTCATTGCATTATTTTCATTGGTGTTAGAAATTTATTTGTGTCATTATTTTTATATATTTTTGGATTATTAAAATTGTTTGACAATTATATTTTACTTTTTAAAGGGTTGCTTGCATGTTCAATTTAATACTTTCAAATAGCTTATTTACCATGCACGCTATGTGTTTGTGAAAACGCCCGTATGGCATTGTGTATTATTTTTAAGATTTCTTTTAATCTACTATTATATATGCTTGTTTTTCACAAAACCACATTCATGTTAATTGCATGGTTTTACTTTTCCTTCCTTATTATGTGATGTATGTTAAAAACATGTTTCCTATGCTTTTAAATTAATTATTTTAATCACCTTTAATTCCATTCCATACCGTGATTAGTGTGTTGAGTAGTTTTCAGATCTTCTAAGGTAGGAATGACTTAAAGGATGGAAAGAAAACATACAAAAATGGAAGGAAAGCACAAAACGCAGCTTCTGAAGAAACTGGCATCCACGCGATCGCATGGGCGACGCGGACGCATGCCAAGCGCAAAGAAGCAGCGACGCGGCCACATGACTGACGCGACTGTGCGCCTTAAGCAGAACACACATGACGCGGTCGCATGACTGACGCGACCGCGTGACAAGGAAAGCTCCGAATGACGCAACCGCGTGACAGAGGCCACGCACCAGAAATTATAGAAAATGCTTCCAGCAATTTCTGAAGCCCTTTTTGGCCCAATCCGAGTCCAGAAGGCATAGACCAGAGGCTATAAAGTGTGGGAACACATCCATTCAGAGGAAGCTCGCCAATTTAGTTACTTTCCATGATTTAGATCTAGTTTTGAGAGAGGTTCTCTCCTCTCTCCCTTAGGATTTAGGACTTCTCTTAGTTTTAGGAGTGACGCTCAATCCTAGGTTCTTTATTTTTATTTATTCTTCCAATCTAGTTTATAAACTCTTCATGTTAGATTATAATTTCCCTTATTAATGTTATTTAAGGTATGTGATGCCAGGGCATTGATGACAAGTCATCTTAGCCTATTTTAACTAGTCTTTTTCTTTTGTTTTCATTAGAATTATGCACTTTCTTGAGCTACAAGCAAGCCAATTAGGTAGATTTTCATGTTTCCTTTGATTTAATCAACCATGTATGAATTCACGCTATTTCATGAGGTTTTATACTATAATTGTCACATATTATGAAAGAATGAATATCTCATGATTTCAAGCATAGCTTTGATATGTTTGGTTGATTAATGATAGGTGAAGAAAGCTTGGAGAAAGGTTGAAGCAAGAAGGAATAGCTAGGAGTAAAGAGAAGACAATGGAATAAGTGAAATTGAACCAGGAAGCGTTGTCTTGGATCTTGGGTTGGAGATTTGAAGAAATTCTGTTTCAATCTCATCCTTGGATCTCTCTGTTTATTTACTGCAATTGAGTTTCTGTTTCTGTTACTTGCTTCTCATCTACTTTCCTTGCAATTTACAATTTCCTTTGCAATTGTTCTTGTTGGATCTAGGAAGGCATTGAGATCTAGACTTGGTTTTCTAGTCTCTGGGTCCTGAGATCTAAATTCCCAATTTACATTTTGTTTCTTGCTTTTAATGTTTATTTACTTTACTGCTTCAAGATCCGATTCAACCCAAACCTTCTTTTACTCTTTTGTTTGATGCAAGTTACTTTTCTTTGTTTAATTTCTGCAAATCCAACTCCCAATCCCCTTTACATTTCGAGCCATTTATATTTCTTGCACTTTAAGATTCCGCAATTTACATTTCTTGCACTCTAAGTTTCTGCCATTTAATTTCTTGTTCTTTAAGATTCAGCACTTTAATTCCCTGTTCTCTTTACTTCCATGCAATTTAATTTCTGCAAATCACAAAACACTCAACCAAATCTTGATTCGCTTGACTAAATTAACCACTAAGCTAAAATTGCTCAATCCTTCAATCCCTGTGGGATCGACCTCACTCCCGTGAGTTTTTATTACGTGATACGACCCGGTGCACTTGCCGGTTAGATTTGTGTATTTTGGGAGAAATTTATTTTTCACCAAAATACTCATCAAGTTTTTGGCGCCGTTGCCGGGGAATGATTAGATTGACAATGATTAAGTGAGGTGGTGATCTAGATCAAGCACTTTTTCTTTAAATTTTGACTAACCCACTAACTGTTTGAAGTTTTGTCTCAACCGGCTACACTCAATTTTCAAGAGAATCACTGTGTTTTCTATTGATTGATTCATATGTCACAGGAAAGAAGAGCATCCAGAGGAAAGGATATCATTGAGGATGGAGTTTCTGAGAAAGAAGAACATCCCAACATGAAGCCGCAACTCATTACACTAATAGAGAACAATTGTTC
>NC_029794.2:80243130-80268835 GCF_000816755.2 Arachis ipaensis
CAAACTCAGCAACAATTGGAGTCAATGGCTAGACAACTTGATTTTTTCCACTCCACTACAGTGAATGCACAGTTCCCACCATGGAAACCACATTCGTATCTAAGAATGAGGGAACCTCAACATCAGGAACCAAGGATCTTCAACTACAACAACCATTTCCCAAATTTGCAAAAACCACACTGCCCACCCTTCCAACCTCAGATACCTCACAACCAACAACTTTCACAACACTATCACAGGATCACCAATTTGGAGATCTTAATAGAGAAAATGATGACACATCAAGGGATGATAAGCAAACACCAGGAGGCCTCACTCGGGAGAATTGAGAAGCAAATGGAACAACTAGCTAAGAATCTCACAGAAATGAGTGAGAAAAGGGCTAAAGGAAAAGAATCACTCATCCAGGATGAGCATCACAAAGCAAAGCCTCACTTAGGAGGACAAGGGGACAAGGAGAAAGAAGCCCAGAATCTGAACTAAGCAAGCACAGAGGATGTCAAGCTAGTGACAATAAAAGAGCGCTTGTTGGGAGGCAACCCAACCTGAGGTAGTTTTCTGTTCATAACTATTTTAATAAAAAGGTTAATTAGTTTTATCTATAATGCAAGAAGCTAAGTTTGGTGTTGCACACCAAAACAATCTAAAGGAGAATGCAGGATTCTAAGTTTGGTGTTTCACCAAAATCCCATTATAAAACACATTCTCACTTTCTGCATAATGCTGGCTTCAAGCATGTTGGATGAACTAGTTAACTATTCTGCTGTTTCCTAGTTTTCAGTTTTATTGCTTTTAAAAAAGAAGAAGAAAAGAAAAAAAGTTATTACACATGGTTAATTTGATGCAAGAATCACTGGCAAGGTACTAAGTTTGGTGTTCTCACACCAAAGTAAGTTCAAAAGCCCATAAATAAATCAGCCAGACTAACCATTGTTTCCAAGTGCTTGGAGAACAAGCAACTTTCAATATCATTGCAGAGCATCATACAAGCCTTTGGAGGGATTAAGAATCATCAACCAAAGAAACAAAAGATGAACATAAAGGCCAGCAATGGTGATGAGAAGGAAAGCAAGTGAACTCCAACAGGTTGTATTGTTAAGTGATTGTTTACATCAAATATTGCTGCTATTGCAAGTTGGATTGTATCCTTATTTGCCCTGCCTGTCTACATAGTATAGTTTTTTTATATACCCCTGCCTGCATACATAGCATAGTTTTTCTTTATAATTCAATAAGCAAGATGTTTGATCATTCACAACATTCTTATCTTCAAAACTCGTTTGCACTCAATTTTCAAGAATGCATCACATGAAAGTTCTTTGAAAAGAATGATTGAGGAATTAAACAATTTTGAGGTAAGCAAAAGATTAGGAGAAGTGGTGGTTCTAGTTGTATGATTATGTATTGAGGTTGCATGCTTGTGAAAACTTGCATGGGAGCTCATAGGCGGGACATGAAGTTCAAAGAAGTATTGTGGAGATTCTCAAAAATCTATTGATCCAAGAAACAGCAAACAAAACAAAAGAAAATAAAGAAAATACAACAGCAAAAAGAACATGGCCCAAGGCTCTGAGCATCAATTACTAGGCAAAAAAAGAAAGAAAGAAACAAAAACTCAAAGAGTTGTTATCCTAGTAAATGCTTGTGGTTGAAGTGTGTCAAGGAAAGAGGCTTGAGCAAGTAAATCCTTAGGGGTGCTTCAACACCTAATACCTTAAAACCAACTGGTTTACTGATATGAAAAGTTTGGGCAAAAGTTAGCCCCCTAACTTTTGCTCAAACTTTTGGTCTAACTTTTGCAAAACTCCAACCCGGTTCAATTGGTTCACTTTGGTTCTTCTCCAAACTTCAAGAGCAATCAACCAAGGCCTCTTTCAACCCAATTCCACCAAGAGCAAAGGCCCAACTCAAGGCTTGAAGATCATTTGAAGAAAGTGTATAAATAAGATAGAATTCAAGTTCTTCGGAGGGCTTTCTTTTGGAATTTTCATAATAGTTTTCGGAGAGCTTTGGATATTGAGTGATCTTTAATTTCTTAGTCTTGGGGAAGGAGAATTCACTTCTCTTCCTCTTAGTTTTATTGCTTTCAATTTCAATTACAATTGTCTTGGATCTTGGGTTGGAGATTTGAAGAAATTCTGTTTCAATCTCATCCTTGGATCTCTCTGTTTATTTACTGCAATTGAATTTATGTTTCTGTTACTTGCTTCTCATCTACTTTCCTTGCAATTTACAATTTCCTTTGCAATTGTTCTTGTTGGATCTAGGAAGGCATTGAGATCTAGACTTGGTTTTCTAGTCTCTGGGTCCTGAGATCTAAATTCCCAATTTACATTTTGTTTCTTGCTTTTAATGTTCATTTACTTTACTGCTTCAAGATCCGATAAAACCCAAACCTTCTTTTACTCTTTTGTTTGATGCAAGTTACTTTTCTTTGTTTAATTTCTGCAAATCCTACTCCCAATCCCCTTTACATTTCGAGCCATTTACATTTCTTGCACTTTAAGATTCCGCAATTTACATTTCTTGCACTCTAAGTTTCTGCCATTTAATTTCTTGTTCTTTAAGATTCAGCACTTTAATTCCCTGTTCTCTTTACTTCCATGCAATTTAATTTCTGCAAATCATAAAACACTCAACCAAATCTTGATTCGCTTGACTAAATTAACCACTAAGCTAAAATTGCTCAATCCTTCAAACCCTGTGGGATCGACCTCACTCCTGTGAGTTTTTATTACGTGATACGACCCGGTGCACTTGCCGGTTAGATTTGTGAGTTTTGGGAGAAATTTATTTTTCACCAAAATACTCATCAGGCATCTTGGCTAATTTCACTGACCTTTTCTTTACTGTTTTTAGGTTAGTTTCATGCATTTCCTTAGGAAATAAGCTAGTATTGGGTAGATATTCACTTACACCTTGACTCAAGCATATATTGTGTATTTTACATTATTTCATGATGATTTTGCATAAGTTTAGTGACAAATTGTATGTTGCATTGCCCATGACTTGGACTAGAACTTTGATGCACTCTATTGCTTGATTTCAGGACCAAAGGAAGTAAGGAAAGGGAGGAAACTTGCAAGGTTAATGAGAAAAGTGATTGCCAATGACACTATCATAGCCATCATTGCCCACGTTAAGAGTCACATTAACTAAGTTAACGTGAACTCTAACGTGGAAAAGTGAAGTTGAGCCAACGTTAGTGACACTTAACATTGTCACTAACGTTGGCAAACACTCATGAGTGGCCACGTTAGAGCCCACGTTAACCTAGTAAACGTGGCCTCTAACGTTAAAGGGGGAAGAGAAGCCAACGTTAGTGACATTCAACATTGGCCTAAGGATGCAACACACCACGTTAACTCCCACGTTAACTTGGTTAACGTGGGAGCTAACGTTAGAAGTGAGAGTTGTCGCCAACGTTAGTGACACTCAACATTGTCACTAACGTTGGAAGCAACCACACAACCCCCAAGGAGCCACGTTAACTTAGTTAACGTGGAAGCTAACGATGAGGAATGAATGATGAGCCAATGTTAGTGACACTCAACATTGTCACTAATGTTGGGATAGCTAAGAATGGCCACGTTAGAAGCCACGTTAACCTAGTTAACGTGGACTCTAACGTGAGATCTAGGGGCACATTGGAACGTTAGTGACAATGTTGAGTGTCACTAACGTTCTCGAAGGTTGGCAAGGCCACGATAGAAGCCACGTTAACCTAGTTAACGTGGAGCTTTAACGTGAAGCAAAAAGGGGCGCACTGGAACGTTAGTGACAATGTTGAGTGTTACTAACGTTTTCAAAGTTTGTCAAGGCCACGTTAGAAGCCACGTTAACATAGTTAACGTGGGCTCTAACGTGAGGCAAAGGGGTACATTGGAACGTTAGTGAAAATGTTAACTGTCACTAACGTTCTCGAACTTATACTTTCAATAAATGTTAACACCCCTAACGCCCTGAGCTAAAGTCTCTGCCCACTTAGCACCTTCTCTTTGCAAGTAAAGCCATTGTTGCCAGGGATTGATTGTGTATCAACAATGATTAAATTGGAAGATCACTAGATTGAGCATTTTTGTTTTGTGAATTTCATTTTCTATTTGAGTGATTTACTTTTTGTTTTAGTTAAACTTCTTCCCTTCCCCCTCTACTCTTTTGTTCTTCTTTGTTATTTTTAATTCTGTTTGCTAACCCACTAACTGTTTGATATATTGCATCACCCACAACTAACAGTAATTCTGACACAAATACTTTCTGCATCTATCTTTTCTTGCTTGCACTTGATGGTTGTATGACAGGGAGAAGAAGCGGGGCTTCAACTTCCTTCAATTCTGAACCTGAGAGGACCTTCCTTAGATTAAGGAGGGAGGCAAGAGGAAAGAAAGTGGTTGGTGCTGAGGAAGAAGAGGAATTCTTTGAAACACACATGGAAGACAACATGGAAAACCATCAGGATATTTAGTTGAGAAGATTCCCAAACCTACCGATAGCTTCCCAAGTGACACGGAGAAAAACCCCAAGGGAGAAGCAAAGAAAGTAAGATGGAAAGATTGCAAAATGGTCACTACGAGTGATCAAGAGACTGAAGACAAGCAAGGCAAACTTTGCAAAAAACCTAAAGACAACTCAACAAAGGAAGAGGATAGAGATCACCAAGGACCAGAAATCTCACAAGAGTTGCTGAAGCTCTATGCTCCCTTCCCTCAACTGCTCAATGGTTCTGTGGGAAAGAGAATATACTCAAGGTTCCTAGACTTGTTTGCATCTCTGCATGTAAACATACCATTCATCAAGGCAATTCAACAAATGCCTGCATTCATCAAGTATATGAAGAAACTTCTTCCCAGGAAAAGCTAACTCAAAGGAGGCCAGACTATAGTGATGAACAAAGAATGTAGTGCCCTTATTCAACCTGAAGTGCCTACAAAAAGAAGAGACCCAGGCAGTTTTCACATCCCTTGTGCCATAGGTGAAACTATGTTTGATAGAGCACTATGTGATTTGGGGGCTAGCATCAACTTACTGCCTTTATCCCTGGTGAAGAGGCTACAGATTAATGAGATAATGCCCACAGATGTAATCATCAGACTGGCTGGCAAAATTCAAAAGCAAGCAATAGGAGTGGTGGAAAATGTGTTGCTAAAGGTTGGGAAATACTTTCTCCCAACAGACTTTGTCATTCTGGACATGGAAGAGAGTCACACTCACCCAATCATATTGGAAAGACCATTCCTAGCTACGGCCAGAGCACTTATCGATGTAGAGAAAGGGGAGCTAATATTGAGAATCCATGATGAACGACTCAGCTTCAATGTCTTCAAACTCTCACAAAAAACAGATCAAGAGGACAAGGAACTAAGCACAAACGATAAAGAGACACTGAAGGAGGAGACAAGCACTGAAGCACAGCAAGTTCATTCTGAAACCCCCTCAATTGATAAACAAGGAAAACAGCAATTGCCACAGCTCAAGGAAAAGTTGGAGGAACCTAAACCTCTAGAGGCATGTGAAGACAACATCACAACTCCGTGGAGAAAAAAGGTCACCAAGGGGAAGGCAACTTCAAAAGAAACAAAGAAGAAGGTACCAAGGAAATGGAGGAACAAGAAGATCCCTACAGAAGACTTCTCTCCAGGGGATAGAGTTGTCTCAGCTTACTTCCCAGATATTCCCCCTAATCTCCCTACTGTACCATCTCAGTTACCTAAGGTCTTCACTATCAACAGAGTTCTTTCCCTGGAACATGTGGAGATCATTGATCCAACCAATGGATACATGTCCACAGCAAGAGGGGAGAACTTTAAGCACTACCAACCACCCTGATGAAGGAAAAACGTCAAGCTAGTGACGCTAAAGAAGCGCTTCATGGGAGGCAACCCATGTTTTATATGTTTTTAAAATAATGAATAAATCAACGTTCATGAATTTCAACCTAAACTTGACAAACATTTGGTGAAATCTTTATCATGCAGTATATAGTGAAGAACAAGTTTGATGTTCAAAGCAAACCAAGATGCATGCTAGTCTTGGGAGCTTTGAACAAAATCTTTCATCACATTGCTTCAAACTAAGTTTGGTGTCACCCTATGGTGCCACCAAAATGCATATAAGGACCCACCAATAGTTAGTTAGTTAGTTGGAATTCATAAATAAACAATCAAATCCTTTCTTCCCTTGTATTCTAGCCGTAGAGTTTGAATTTTTTTTATGATATTAATTACCTTATTTTAAATCTTTATAGGAAAGGAAAAGGAGTATAAAAAGGGATAGATTGGACAACCAGACAAAGAAGGTTCGGACACCACAAGAGGAGGGGTTACACACAATGAGGGAATACATTGGAAAATGTTGCCATGCAACATTGAAAAAAATGGAACCCCTAGAAGACCGAGCAATCCCCATCATAAAGTGATGATCCTTGTCTTCTAGCCATGCATAACCCTAACAGCCCCTCAAGTAGTGGAAGGCCAAGTCTCAGAGGGTCAAGCACAACAGACCTTGGACATGCACCAATTGCAGGAGGCCATTGATGGCTTGTCTAGACAATATTTGGAAAGCCAAGGAGCACAGAAAGAGCTTCAACTACAGATGATGGGGCAGCAAGAGAAAACACTTTCAAGATGGATGACTCAGCAAGGTGAGTGGCAAAGGCAAATGATGGAACAGCAACTAAGCCAAGGACAACAATGGGGAGAAGCATTCAACAGGATGGAACAAAGACAAAACGAGCAACAAGAATCCACCCAGAGGCTAATCAACATCCAAGCACATCAAGGGGCACACATACATGAGATGCATTGAAGACAAATAGAACAGGCAGAACTATTGGACGAGCAAAGGGCATTCGCAGAAGGAGTTTACATGAGCGAAACAGGACATCATATAAACACTCAAGCCAGGCTTGGCTACTTAGTGGGACAGCTGCCAGTACTGCATCCAGGAATAGCCAAGTATGACGAAATGAAGGATGAATTAGCACGAAAGGAAAGACAAAGGGTGGAAGAGAGTCATGAGTCAGTGAGGATGGCACTTGAGGATTGGAACGTCTATGTGTGCTAGTCTTTATGTTACTGCATCCTTACTTAACTTACTTGTATGCTTGTTCCTTTTGAATTAAATGAAGAGAGAATGATTGTTTTTAAAAGACCAGAGTAGAGTTCATAATGTGGAAGTGCATTCATGAATCTTTGGGGTAGTCATAAGTAGCTAAGTTGGTTCAACCACAAGGTTAGGAGGACAACTATCTATCCTGAATACTTGACTTTGGATATACCCATGAGACTAAGTAGATGACAAGATCCTAATAAGAGAAAAGGGAAAGAATAATGGAAGTGTAAAAGAAAAGAAAAAGAGTAAGCAATAAGGCTAGGCACCAATGGTTTGGACCTTGAGACAAGTGTCTGTGGTGCTCCTGTGTGAGGGATCTACTTGGATGAATAAGCTCTCCGGGGTGCTTTATCACTTGGTAACTTGGGTTAACTAACCCGGGATTATCAACTGAAAATCCACTATCGAGAGTAACCCTCACTACAGAGCATTTAGTAACCCAAAGAGGTGCTGGACACCAAGGTCTCAAGAAAAGAAAATAAACAAACTATATGCTTGTGGTGTGTATGTATGGGGGAGAGACTTGAGGGAGTAAGTCCTTAGGGGTGCTTCAACACCTAGCACCTTGAACCAACTGGTTCGGGAGTGTTGGCTGAAAACTTATCTTAAAGAGTTGCCCCCTTACAGAGCACTTAGCCTAAATAACACAAATAACCCTTGAAATAACAGTAAAAGGATCAATGAATAAAAGTCTCATGGGATATAAACAAAGTAAGTGTTTAGGGACATGATAAAGGTCTGAAAGCCAGTAATGGAATAAACCTAAGTTGCTATTCCCCCAAGGAGCCACGTTAACTTTCACGTTAATTTAGTTAACGTGGAAGCTAACGATGAGGAATGAATGATAAGCCAACGTTATTGACTCTCAACATTGTCACTAACGTTGGGATGGCTAAGAATGGCCACGTTAGAAGCCACGTTAACCTAGTTAACGTGGACTCTAACGTGAGATCTAGGGGCACATTGGAACGTTAGTGACAATGTTGAGGGTCACTAACGTTCTCGAAGGTTGGCAAGGCCACGTTAGAAGCCACGTTAACTTAGTTAACGTGGAGCTTTAACGTGAAGCAAAAAGGGGCACACTGGAACGTTAGTGACAATGTTGAGTGTCACTAACGTTCTAATTTCTAATATTTCTATTGCACTTTTATATTTTCATTAAACAAGATTATTTACTATTAATATGTTTGGATTTTGATGAGTTTAGTTTTTAATGTATTTGGTATTTAATATGTTTGTATTATTTCTGTTGATGTTACATGTTTATTGTATTTCTTGAATTTTTAAGATAAAAATTTGCCAATTTAGTTTTTTTTTTATGAATTTCAAAGTCATCGGGTACCCGCTACCCGAACCGAACCAATCTGTTCTTAATCGGTTTGGTTTGGTTCGGGTACAAGCACAAAAAAATGTAAATCCGAACCAAACCAAACCAATTGTTTTTTGATCGGTTCGGTTCTAATTTTACCTTGAACCCGAACCAAACCAACCCGTGCTCACCCCTAGACGTGGAATTAAGATTCAAGTTTCATTGTTATTGATAAGAATAACTATGTCTGGACTTCCAATTTCTCATACCTTGCCAAAAGTTTGCTTTGCAGCTATTTATTTATTTTAATTGCCATTTAATTTACCCGCCATTAAGTTACTTGTTCCTTATTCTTGAAACCCCAATTTACAATTTCCATAACCAATAATAAGAATATACTTCCCTGCAGTTCCTTGAGAAGACGACCCGAGGTTTAAATACTCGGTTATCAATTTTAAGGGGTTTGTTACTTGTGACAACCAAAACGTTTGTATGAAAGGACTTTTGAAGGTTTAGAAACTATACTTGCAACGAGGATTTATCAGCAAATTTCTAAACCACGCAAAAGTTCCTAACATCAAAATGGCGCCGTTGCCGGGGAACTGCTAACGTGGCCTTATTATTGGTTATTGTACATATTTTTCTTTTACTTGTTTATTTATTTTTGTTTTTCCTTTTTAATTTTATTTGCTATTATGGACTCTCACCCCTCTCGCTTTGAGTTTGGCTCTAACTTTGTTGAAGGAAATAGAAGTTACAGCAGGACTATGCATCAAGATCAAACCAATCAAGGATGGATGGAGCCAAGAGGATCTAATCAACCCTTCAAGCAACAACACCCTCCAAGATATCATGGACAATGACCATTCTACAATGCATGCCCAGCTGAAAGATATGGTGGACAACCTTGTAATTACCAACAAGCCCCATCTCGTGCCTATAGACCATCCTCTCAACATAACCTCGAACCACCACACTCCCAAGCTTCTCTTCACCATTCGCCACCGTATGATCCATTCTTACCCCAGTTCCAATCCAATCACCCCCAAGCACCACCAATTCCCTATGTTTTATGTCCAAATCCATCACCCAGAGAATCAGAGGTTCGCCTCAAGGCAACAGTAAATAAACTTCAAACAACCATTCGACAACTGGAGCAAGCAGTAATTCAATTAGCTTCTAGACGCGCGAACATTCAAGGACCAACCACAGCCCCATGTGGACAATCTAATGAAAAGCATAGCATGAAGGAGACACTAGAAACTCCAGTGGACAAGACAGAGCATGAATTCGTACTAGAACAAGTAGAAAAAGCTATCATTGTACAAGAAGAAGAGTTGGTTGAAGATCTAGGAGACGCTGAACCTCCATGGGAATCCAGAGTTGAGGAGAACTCTGTCAAGGACGTTACAGTTGATGCTAAGGAGGATATTGCACAATCCCCAAGGCAAGTCGTTTATGAAGAACTAGACGGAATAACCCAGGACACAAATTCCCTTGATGAAATACGGTTTGCTTGAAACAGATGGCCAGCTTAGAGCTCTCTGCGGCTTTAAGAGTAAAAGGGAAATGGCTCGTGCTCAGAGCTGGCATACAAGGTTCAATAAGGTTCCACGCTTCAACTCAAAGTGCACGGATTAGTATCATGCTCAATTGAATGGATCTCGGAAAACGTTTGGTCACTATGGTGAGAATCTACTTTCTAAACCGCCCAGATGGAAAAATATAGATCAAGACAGAGGCGGATTTAAAAACAAGGCTTGGGATCATGGATTCTATTCTGACATTCGTCACCTCGGGAGCCTGAGACTCTGTTTGAAGCTGCTCAGAAGCTTTACATGCCTAGTTTGGGACCCCAGAGGCTATTGGTATTCCAAGCATTGGTGGCGATTTTTGGATGAATTTAAGCATAAGCCGCCATAACAGGAAGCTCATCTAATGACCAACTTAAGGACTTTAACTAAAAGTGCTAGGTGGGAGACAACCCACCATAGTATGATCATTCCTTTTGCAATTTTAATTTTATTTAGTTTTGTTTGTTTTTGAATTTTATTTTATTTTATTGAACCTGGAATCATGCATAGCATTCACATTAAGCACTGCATTCTGCATATTGCATTCCGCATTCTGCATATATATAAAAAAAAAGGGTGCGCAACGCGACCGCATGCCCCATGCGATCGCATGACCTGGAGATCAGCGTAAAGATCAGACGTCCAGAAAGTTAGGCTGAAATCGTGCGGCCATTGTGCGTTTAGCACAAAATGGCCCACGCGATCGCATGCCCCATGCGATCGCGTCACTTGCACACAATCAATCCCACGCGACCGCGTGAGCGATGCGATCGCGTCGCATGGATTGCACAAATCCCAAAAGGAGACAGAGAGTTGGGCTGGAACGACGCTGGATTCGTGCGTTTAGCACAAATATTCTTATTTTTCCGTTTATGTTCATGTTTAGGCTAGTTAGATATGCATGTTGTAGTGGATTTTAGGTTGTTTGGTAGCCTAGGATGTGGTTAGTAGATTTAGGTCTGTTTACTTGCACTGTCATGTTTCTCTTTTATCAAATCTGCTGTAGCTGTGATCTTGTTCATATGCTATATTTCTTGTATATTGCTGCTCTTTACACTAAATTTTCATGTTTATATTCATTATATGTAACTGCAGCTTGATTTTTTTAATTCATATGAACTGTTTGATTGCTGTTTATTTTCCGGGAAAATTCAATTTTAGCCGGAATGCTGCCCAAATTTTTATAAATCTTTTTGACTTTCATTCATGTTTTGATTTTGGAATCTTGAACTATGTTTTCCTCTGCTTTAACCAAACCATTCATGAATGCCAGGGCATGCATTCTTATCCTCTTTGATTTCCTGGTTCCTAAACTGCAATTTTGATGTTTGATTCCTATTTTTGCTTTCTTTATCTCTATTTGAATCATCAACAAACTGTTTTACTTGTTTGAATATGAGTTACCTATAGCTTCTACTTGTGATTACTTGTTACTTGGACTATTTTCATTATGCCTCTTACTTTAACCCATTTTTCACTAACTCACTAATTTTAACTCAAACCAACCTAACCTTTTCAAAACTTCTTTTTTTTTTACTTTCTTTTAACATTCTAACCAAGGCGTGATGTTAATTTTTCTATTTAACTTACATTCAATTACATTTTGGATTGTGATTTCTTCTTTTCAGACTTTTCACTCCTATACAATCATATTCATTATCTTATTACTCGTTTGCCACTTTGTGTTTTCTTTGATTATTTGCCTATTTTCTTTCCTATTTTTATTATATCCTGGTTTTTTGTTTTTCAGGATGTCAGATTCCCAGAGAAAGGGAAAAGGCAAGGCCACTACTGGCAAAAGGAAAAGAGGAGAAGCCTCCGTGTCTATCATCGACCTCATGCATGATGCCTCCTTGCGGGAGAAAGCCTTTACCCCGCAGGAGAAGGCCGACCAGCTACTTCCTGCCAATGACTCAGTAAAGTTTGCAAACCGATACTGTGAGCTGATGTATCCGGTGTTTGCAAACTCCAGGAACCTATACCTGGAGCTGACTTTGAAGATCCCAGAAGAACTCCAGCAATACACCTCTGATCAGATCAAACAAAGAGGCTGGTTCTTTCTGGAGAGACCTTTGACTGAGGTTAATGCATCTTGGGTTAGGGAATTCTACTGCAACTACTTCAAAACTTCCCTAGATGCAGTGAACCTCAGAGGGAAGCAGATTCTGGTTACTGAGGAGGCAATAGAAGAGGTTCTGAAACTTCTGCCTAAGACTGATCAGACAGATGGCTATCAGAAAGCTAAGGAGGATATGCGCTTTATGCGTTTTGACTGGGATGCAGTCAAGGCCCGGATTGCCCTTGACCCGTCAGTTCCTTGGATCATGGGTCAGAACACCACCATGCCGAAAGGGATCAAGCGGATTTACCTGAACGATGAGGCTCGGCTATGGCATCATATATTCAGCAACTACATTATGTCGAGTACTCACGAGACTGAGATACCAGCCGCTATGATCACCCTCCTATGGTGTGTGATGGCGGGGGAGGACCTGTTCCTGCCACGCTTTATCCGGCACTATATGGCCAGGGTCCACGTCCGAGGCATTCTTCCCTTTCCCTATCTGGTTACACAGCTGTGCCGTCGAGCTGACGTACCATGGAAGGATGTTGATGAGAGGCCACCTGCTGCGGAATGCAAGAAGATTATCCCACACAGCAGGAACTTCCTGGCCTTGGGCTACAGACCTCCATTCCTGACTGCCACTGCTGATGATACAGCTACACCATCTGCCGGTCCCTCTTCCTCCACTGCTGTACCACCTACCCCTGCCACCACCACTGTACCTCCACCTGCCACAGAGCCTGTCTATCATCTGTTGCACCGCTTGTTTCGACGACTTGACCAGATGGAGCGTCGCAACAAGCGGCGCTATGAGCACCTGAAGCTGATGATACGATCCGGCGACATCCCCTCCGAGACTGACACACCATCCGACGCATCTGAGGAGGAGGCAGATGCGCCTGAGGCAGAGACCCATCCCCAAGGAGAGGCAGAGCAGGCAGACACCCAGCAGGCAACACCCCAGTAGATCCAGGCTGCAGATCCTGAGATCCCCATTCAGACAGCCCCTCCTCTGCAGTAGCCAGACATTCAGCCAGCCACCACAGAGACCCCAGCTACCATCCCTTCCAGTGATGACACTCCTTCACACCCGGCTTGAGTGAGCATCGGGGACGATGTTACATTTTAAGTGTGGGGAGGTCACCATCTCTGACGTATTATTTTGGTGAACCACTGCAGACTCTTTTTCTTTTATTTTGGATATTTTTCTGTATTTTTCTCTTTATTTTTATTTTTATTTTCTGAGTACTTATATATTGCTACTTTCATGTATTTTTACTCTATTTCTGCATTTTGCATTTTTAGTTCATATTTTAGCCACTTAGTTTAGTTGCAATTCTAACTTATTAGTTATAGGAATTGTGGATTAATTAGTATAGTTTACCCTTTTTAGCATAAGATAGCTTAGTTTAAATTGGAAAATATAAAAAAGGAAGTAAACTAGAGACTCTAACAGAATCAAAACAACCCATACCTTGTATATATAGCATTACATGTTAGTTAACAACACTTCATCAAGGAGAAACACTAGAACTTTAAAGCCATTCAATATAAGTTTTACATTGAGAATAATGAGAATTTTTAACTAAACCTGCATGACATACATAAGTGATAAATGATTTTTGAGCTAGAGAACACATAACCTGTGAGTTTTGAGCTTAATTGTATGGTTACATTCAAACCATAATTTTTATTCCTATATGTTCCGCCCTTGATGGGGAAATTTTTTGGAAAAACGATTTTTCCAAAACACCTAAAACTCACCGGCAAGTATACCGGGTCGCATCAAGTAGTAAAACTCACTTAGAGTGAGGTCGATCCCACAGGGATTGATGGATCAAGCAACTTTAGTGGGTGATTAGTTTAGTCAAGCTAACATTGATGTGAACTGTGTGAAATTGTAACCAACAGGAAGTAAAGGACAATGAATTTAAAGTTGCAGAATGTAAATTGGCAAGTAACTTAAAGAGCAAGAAATGTAAATTGCAAGAATCTTAAATTGCAAGAAATGTAAATTGCATGAAATTAAAGAGGAGTGGATGCTAAAAATTAAAGAAAGCAATAGATCAAGCAACTAGAAATTTAAATTACCGGAAGAATAAAGGAAATTGGATGCTGGGAATTAAAACAGAATTGAGATTGTGAAGTGCAGTGAATTTTTGAGTCACGTGGGCTTTGTTTGCTTTGGAGTGGAATTGGGTTTGAAGATGGATCCGGATGGTTGCTCTTGGACTTGGGAAGAAATCCGCTTGTGAATCGGGCCATGAACCATTTAAGCTTGAGTCAAGGTTTGAGGCAAACTTTGACTCAAGCTTTTTTTAGCAGCTAGCCTCCCATGCTGTCATCCACGTTTGAGCCAAAGTTTGAGGTCAAACTTTGAGCCAAACGTGGATCCCCCTTGCATGCCTCTTGGCCAACGTTTGCCTAAAAGCTTGAGGTCAAACGTTGGCGCAAGCTTTTGCTCCCTGCGTGTGTTTGTTGTGGTGCCAACGTTTGCTTAAAAGCTTGAGGTCAAACGGTGGCGCAAGCTTTTGCTCCCTGGGTGTGATTTTTGCAACCTTACATGCATGCTTGTATTTACCTTAATAAAGCTTAATGCATTAACATTAAAGCACTTATTTGCAATGTATGGCTTTAATAATGTTTTAGTGCATTAACGTTAATTGCAATAGAAATTAAAGTTTGCATGCTTTCATTGCTTTATTAATTACTAATGCCAATGCTTTCATTTAATGAATATGGCATAATACTAACGTGAATAAGCCCAGGTAGCATGCATTCATTTTCATTGGCATTAGTAATTAAGTTTCATGCATGTATAAGCATTAATAATCATATGCATGCATGCCTTAGCTATTGATTCATGATAATGCATGCATGAACATTAATGCATGATAATAAGGCCCAGGCTTCATGGTCATGGGCCACGCTTTTAAAAGCGTGGCCTAAGGCTCCAAAGTGTGCTCCAACTTCAAAGTGTGCCCCAAAATTCCTCTTTTCTTCTTTTAAGCTTATTTTGTGCTATTTTGCTTCTTTTTCAACTTATTTCCTGTAAAATTTATAAAATCAAAAGATCAAGGAAATATACCATTTAAGCACAAAAGAATGCAATAATTAAGCACTAATTATCAATTTCTTACATGAAAAAGCATAGAAAAACATGACATGGTGACATGTCATCAACCACCGGATACATAAACGCCACAGACACTTAACTGGGTGAACCCTTTAGGATTGTGATTCAGCTTTGCTAAAATCCCCAGCCAGTGGTGTCCAAAGTTCTTAAGCACACTTCTTTACTTTGGATCACGACTTTAACTATTCAGTCTCAAGCTTTTCACTTGATACTTTCACACCACAAGCATATAGTTAGGGGAGGAGTTCATTTGAACTATTAGGCCAAGATTTTATTTAACTCTGCACAATTGAACCAACAAGTGTACTGGGTCGTCCAAGTAATACCTCAGGTGAGTGAGGGTCGATCCCATGGAGATTATCAGCTTGAACAACCTATGGATACCTTGTAGATCTTAGTTAGGCAATTCGAAAAGATAGTTTGTTGTGAAAAGCGCATAAAAACAAAATAAAGATAGATTTACTCACTGGTTTTGAATTCGGTGATAAGAAGATGGTTGAGGTTTCGGAGATGCTTCATTCTTCTAGATCAACTTTTCTTACTTGATTATTGGAGTTTTGTATTCATCCAGAGCCTTTTGAATTGGTGGTTCCATGAACTCTTCCTTCATGTACTTCTCTGCCTCTCTTGAGTGTAAATTTTTTGGAATAACTTCCTCACTTTCTTGCTCCTCCACTTCCTCTTTTACACTCAACATTTGTTTTAATAGCTCTTTCACGGAGGAAGTTTGTTGATCTTCCCAACATTTCTTCATCTCCTCTTCATATATTTTAATCTCATATTCAATTGTTGAGACTTTTTGGTCCAGGGGGGTTTGAGGAATATATGGTTTTCTTGCTTATCTTGTGTCTCTAAAGCAAATCTCTATGAATTAGAGTGCTCAGAATTTGTATTTTCTTGGTGATATTCCCAGCCACCATTAGAGATTGGTGATGGTGGGTAATATCTAAAGGGGGAGTGGGTGCTGAAAATTAAAGAAAGAAATAGATCAAGCAAATGGAAATTTAAATTACCGGAAGAATAAAGGAAATTGGATGCTAGGAAATAAAACATAATTGAGATTGTGAAGTGCAGTGAATTAAGGAACGCTCAGATGCTCAGCTCAATTACAAAATAAAATTGAAGATCTCAGGGAATCAAAGAGACTAGAAAACAAGTCTAGATCTCAAGCCCTTCCTTGATTCAACAGCAGATAATTGCAGAAGAAAATAAAGAAGAAAGCAGTAAAGACAATTTAGATCCAAATCACAATTCCTTCAAATTATGCAGCAAGTAAACAGAGAGAAATCTAAGAGGGAGAATGAAATAGAACACCTTCAATTCTCCACCCAAGACTCAAAAACAAAGAAAAGAAAACTAAAGAGAGAGAGCTCTCTAATGCCAATGCTCCCTAGTGGAGCCAACCTTCAATGCTCTCTATCAGAGCCCACCCCCTTGGTGAAATGAAACTAATGCCTTTATATAGGCTTTTACAAAATGAAAATGAAGAATGAAAACAATATTTACAAAAATAAAATTCCTAATCTAACTTCTCTGTGTGCCTTTGAGTCACGTGGGCTTTGTTTGCTTTGGAGTGGAATTAGGTTTGAAGATGGATCCGGATGGTTGCTCTTGGACTTGGGAAGAAATCCGCTTGTGAACCGGGCCATGAACCATTTAAGCTTGAGTCAAGGTTTGAGGCAAACTTTGACTCAAGCTTTTTTTAGCAGCTAGCCTCCCGTGCTGTCATCCACGTTTGAGCCAAAGTTTGAGGTCAAACTTTGAGCCAAACGTGGATCCCCCTTGCATGCCTCTTGGCCAACGTTTGCCTAAAAGCTTGAGGTCAAACGTTAGCGCAAGCTTTTGCTCCCTGCGTGTGTTTGTTGTGGCGCCAACGTTTACCTAAAAGCTTGAGGTCAAACGTTGGCGCAAGCTTTTGCTCCCTGGGTGTGATTTTTGCAACCTTACATTCATGCTTGTATTTACCTTAATAAAGCTTAATGCATTAACATTAAAGCACTTATTTGCAATGTATGGCTTTAATAATGTTTTAGTGCATTAACGTTAATTCTGTAAATTTTTTGGAATAACTTCCTCACTTTCTTGCTCCTCCACTTCCTCTTTTACACTCAACATTTGTTTTAATAGCTCTTTCATGGAGGAAGTTTGTTGATCTTCCCAACATTTCTTCATCTCCTCTTCATATCTTTTAATCTCAGATTCAATTGTTGAGACTTTTTGGTCCAGGGGGGTTTGAGGAAGTTGTAGTTTTCATGTTCCCTTGTCTTCTCAAGTGGCCTCTGTGAATATGCAAGTTCAGGTTCAAATGTTTCCACCACCTCTTTTTTCTTCACTAAAAATCCACTTGACTCAGTAGCCTCTTCCTCTTGTTTTTCCTCCTTCTTCATTGCACTCACCAATTGAGCTAGCTGCACTTCCATGTTTTTGAGGGAGTTTTCTTGTTCTTTCCAAACTTTCGTTGTCTTCTCCTCATATCTTTTGAGCATGGATTCAAACTTTGAGAACCTTGAGTTGTTCATGGAAGTTTGTGTGGGTGGTGAGTTTTGAAAGGGGTTTTTTGTTGAAGCATGGTCAAGTGATGATATCTTTGGATGAATATCATATGGAGCATTAGAATTCCCTTTCCAGCCACCATTAGAATCATGACTTTCATCATTTTGTGGTGGAGGAAAATATCCCATATGGTTTTCTTGCTTATCTTGTGTCTCTAAAGCAAATCTTCATGAATTAGAGTGCTCAGAATTTGTATTTTCTTGGTGATATTCCCAGCCACCATTAGAGATTGGTGATGGTGGGTAATATCCCATAAAACATGTTTGATCATAAGATGAGTTCAACTCCATTTGAGTTTTGTAACAAATACAACCAAGGAAAATTGAAATTACTCATATCAGAGATGAGAATTTCTTAGTGAGGCAAAAACTCAAACACCTTGGTTTCAATTTAAAACAGAAAACAAAAATAAAGAAGAGCAAGAAATGTAAATTGCAACAATCTTAAATTGCAAGAAATGTAAATTGCATGAAATTAAAGGGGAGTGGGTGCTGAAAATTAAAGAAAGCAATAGATCAAGCAACTGGAAATTTAAATTACCGGAAGAATAAAGGAAATTGGATGCTGGGAATTAAAACATAATTGAGATTGTGAAGTGCAGTGAATTAAGGAACGCTCAGATGCTCAGCTCAATTACAAAATAAAATTGAAGATCTCAGGGAATCAAAGAGACTAGAAAACAAGTCTAGATCTCAAGCCCTTCCTTGATTCAACAGCAGATAATTGCAGAAGAAAATAGAGAAGAAAGCAGTAAAGACAATTTAGATCCAAATCACAATTCCTTCAAATTATGCAGCAAGTAAACAGAGAGAAATCTCAGAGGGAGAATGAAATAGAACACCTTCAATTCTCCACCCAAGACTCAAAAACAAAGAAAAAAAACTAAAGAGAGAGAGCTCTCTAATGCCAATGCTCCCTAGTGGAGCCAACCTTCAATGCTCTCTATCAGAGCCCACCCCCTTGGTGAAATGAAACTAATGCCTTTATATAGGCTTTTACAAAATGAAAATGAAGAATGAAAACAATATTTACAAAAATGAAATTCCTAATCTAACTTCTCTGTGTGCCTTTGAGTCACGTGGGCTTTGTTTACTTTGGAGTGGAATTGGGTTTGAAGATGGATCCGGATGGTTGCTCTTGGACTTGGGAAGAAATCCGCTTGTGAACCGGGCCATGAACCATTTAAGCTTGAGTCAAGGTTTGAGGCAAACTTTGACTCAAGCTTTTTTTAGCAGCTAGCCTCCCGTGCTGTCATCCACGTTTGAGCCAAAGTTTGAGGTCAAACTTTGAGCCAAACGTGGATCCCCCTTGCATGTCTCTTGGCCAACGTTTGCCTAAAAGCTTGAGGTCAAACGTTGGCGCAAGCTTTTGCTCGCTGGGTGTGTTTGTTGTGGCGCCAACGTTTGCCTAAAAGCTTGAGGTCAAACGTTGGCGCAAGCTTTTGCTCCCTGGGTGTGATTTTTGCAACCTTACATGCATGCTTGTATTTACCTTAATAAAGCTTAATGCATTAACATTAAAGCACTTATTTGCAATGTATGGCTTTAATAATGTTTTAGTGCATTAACGTTAAATGCATTAGAAATTAAAGTTTGCATGCTTTCATTGCTTTATTAATTACTAATGCCAATGCTTTCATTTAATGAATATGGCATAATACTAACGTGAATAAGCCCAGGTAGCATGCATTCATTTTCATTGGCATTAGTAATTAAGTTTCATGCATGTATAAGCATTAATAATCATATGCAAGCATGCTTTAGCTATTGATTCATGATAATGCATGCATGAACATTAATGCATGATAATAAGGCCCAGGCTTCATGGTCATGGGCCACGCTTTTAAAAGCGTGGCCTAAGGCTCCAAAGTGTGCTCCAACTTCAAAGTGTGCCCCAAAATTCCTCTTTTCTTCTTTTAAGCTTATTTTGTGCTATTTTGCTTCTTTTTCAACTTATTTCCTGCAAAATTTATAAAATCAAAAGATCAAGGAAATATACCATTTAAGCACAAAAGAATGCAATATTTAAGCACTAATTATCAATTACATGTATGAAAAAGCATAGAAAAACATGACATGGTGACATGTCATCAGCCCTTCTTTTATATTCTAGTATTCTTTACTTTATTTTAATCTATATGTCCGATTATAGAATGTAGATATATACCAAAAGAGTGATTGAGGCCATTATTTGATTTTAGCTCACTTATACCAAAATAGCCTACCTTTTACATCACCCTTGTTAGCCCCCTTGAGCCTTTAAATCCCCTTTTATTCTATTAGCCACACTACTAGCTTTAAGCAGAAAAACAAAATAAAATCCCAAGTTGAATCCTTGGTTAGCTTAAGATAGAAAATTATGAATAGTTTAAAATATGGGAAACCTATTGGGAACATGGATGATAAAAACAAAAGGTAGAAAAGTTGAAAGGAATAAAATAACTCAAATTAAGAAATTTTGGGAAGCATGCTCATGAGAAATCAAAGTGATTAAATTACCATGTGCATTAAAAAAAGTTATTTTTCAGTATTTAATAAAGGGGATACAAAAGAATTCCCCAAATGCAAAATAAAAGCAATGCACATGAGATAAAAATAAAAATTGAAACATGATCATGTAACATCAAGTGGGAAAATATGGGAAAATAGGTAAAGAAGTTTTATTTTACTAAGTATGTATGTTAGGTGAGATCTTAGTCTAATTAAGGATTCACTTATTATCTCACTTAGCCTTATACATATATCCTTACCTTTACCTTGGCCCCATTACAGCCTTAATTAAAGACCTCATGATTTTCGGTATGACTGTATTCTATAATTGTTGTTTGGTTAGATGAAGAACAAAGTTATAGAAAGGAAGAAAAAAAGAGGAATAGAGTAATTAACCCAATAAACACTGAGTGACTAGAGAGTAAACACAAATCCAGTGAGGGTTCAATAGCTCATTAACATTTATCTCTGTTTGAATTATCTAATTGTCTTGCAAGTTCATAAAATGCTTTTTCTCCCATCTCAATTGTAAAAGTGCTTATTGATTATCAAAGGCTTGGCTATATATACATATATGACTCCTTGAGAATGTGAATTAATTTAACTACATGTAAGCTTTATATATGAGTAAATAAATTAGAATTGCATGGTGCATTTAGGTAGTTGCATTTAGATTAGATTGCATTGCATGACATTCCATCACTTTAACCTTACTTATTACCTTGGATTTAGCATGAGGACATGCTATTGTTTAAGCGTGGGGAGGTTGATAAACCCATATTTTATGATATATTTTGTGCTTAGTTTGAATGATTTATTCAATCCTTCACCCACTTATTCATGTTAATTGCATGGTTTTACTTTCCCTTCCTTATTATGTGATGTATGTGAAAAACATGTTGCTTTTAAATTAATTATTTTAATCACCTTTAATTCCATTCGATGCCGTGATTAGTGTGTTGAGTAGTTTTCAGATCTTCTAAGGTAGGAATGACTTAAAGGATGGAAAGGAAACATACAAAAATGGAAGGAAAGCACAAAACGGAGCTTTTGAAGAAACTGGCATCCACGCGATCGCATGGGCGACGCGGACGCATGCCAAGCGCAAAGAAGCAGGGACGCGGCCGCATGACTGATGCGACCGCGCGCCTTAAGAAGAACGCACATGACGCGGTCGGATGACTGACGCGACCGCGTGATAAGAAAAGCTCCGAATGACGCGATCGCGTGACTCACGCGGATGCGTGACAGAGGCCACGCACCAAAAATTGCAGAAAACGCTTCCAGCGAGTTCTGAAGCCCTTTTTGGCCCAATCCGAGTCCAGAAGGCATAGACCAGAGGTTATAAAGTGTGAGAACGCATCCATTCAGAGGGAGCTCGCCAATTTAGTTACTTTCCATGATTTATATCTAGTTTTGAGAGAGGTTCTCTCCTCTCTCTCTTAGAATTTAGGACTTCTCTTAGTTTTAGGAGTGACTCTCCATCCCAGGTTCTTTATTTTTATTTATTCTTCCAATCTAGTTTATGAACTCTTTATGTTAGATTATAATTTCCCTTATTAATTTTATTTGAGGTATTTCAATTCATGATTGCTTTCTTTAATTTATGTTATTGTTGCTTTACATCTGAAGGCATTTTTATTCCAGCAAATTTACTTTTTCCTCTTTTGGTCTTGGTTAAGAAAGCAGTAACTCAGGAATTATCTTATCTAAACATAATTGATAACTGTTATCTTTGCTAATTGAACTGAGCTTCAATAATCCCAACCTTTTCTCAGGAAATAAATAGGATTCGAAGATCAAACTAATTAGTCCTTTGACTTTCCTTTACTTTAGTAAAGGTTGACTAAGTGGAATTAAGATTCAACTTTCATTGTTATTGATAAGAATAACTAAGTCTGGACTTCCAATTTCTCATACCTTGCTAAAAGTTTGCTTTGCAGCTATTTATTTATTTTAATTGCCATTTAATTTACCCGCCATTAAGTTACTTCTTCCTTATTCTTGAAACCCCAATTTACAATCTCCATAACCAATAATAAGAACATACGTCCCTGCAGTTCCTTGGGAAGACGAACCGAGGTTTAAATACTCGGTTATCAATTTTAAGGGGTTTGTTACTTGTGACAACCAAAACGTTTGTATGAAAGGACTTTTGAAGGTTTAGAAACTATACTTGCAACGAGGATTTATCAGCAAATTTCTAAACCACGCAAAAGTTCCTAACATCACCAACGGATGGAGCAAATGGAGTGCCGTAATGTAACGACCCAACTTCCAGAACGTCATGATTGTATCGAAAGTAAGACGTTACTAACCTGCTTTCTTTTATTAACTATTTACTATTGAGCCTTTAGTTCGATATCGCGATTTAGTTTTATAGAAAATTCCAGAAAAATTTTGTTTTTGATTATCAAAATCGTATATCAAACATTTCAAAGTAATAATAATCACATAAATATTAATAATAATATCTGTCATACAAAAGATTTCAAATAAAACTTAGATACAAATCCTATCCCTCTGTATAAAATAAAAATCTTAAGCAATAAGGGCGAGAGAACTCTATGAAAGGAAATTAACTCACACTTAACTCATAAATAAATTCCATAATTGCCTACAGCTTCAAACTGTGTCTTTGAACCTGTGTCACTGAAAGGGTGGAAGATTTTGGGGTGAGAACAAACCACACGTTCTCAGTAGGGAATGGGAATGCCGTAAAAGTAATGGTTAACATGCAAATAATTAACTCAAGTTTCCAATGTAGTTTTCTTTATCAAACCTTTTCAAAAATTTCTTAAGACTTACTTGAAACCGTTTAAATCCCTTTCTTTAAATCATATTACTTAAATAAAGTCTCAACCGCATTAGTAATTCTTCAGCTACAAATAGCATTCCTCAACCATCACAACAACTAAGTAAATCAGCAACATAAATAATATACCCAAACCTCACTTAACAAATACCATTCCTCAATACTTTACTAAGTTCAAAGCATCAAAAAAAATATCTAATCAAACACACAAGCAAGTCACCAAGACAAGCAGCACAATCACAAAGAAACAAGAAAATCAACACAATCAAATACATATGCACAAACAATATGATGCATGTCTGTCCTAAGCAGGCCATGAGCTCACGTGTCGGTTTACACCCTGCAGCCCGACATTACCTAGGAACAAGTCCCAGATATGGCTTCCTTTTGTGTCCTTAGTGCATATGTCTCAGTGGTAAGAATACCACTCCTTCGTGACTACCGGCAGTCGGCGCAAAGCCCGACCCCATAATATACGCACAAGGGAAAACAGTGATCCTCAGTTCGTAGGCGTCCCCGAGATCAATTCACAAACAAAATAATGATCCTCAGTTCGTGGGTTTCCCCGAGATCAACATATAACAACAATACAATGATCCTCAGTTCGTGGGTTATACCCGAGATCAATACACAACAATACAATGATCCTCAGTTCGGGGGTTATACCCCAGATCAACATAAACAGTTAGTGGGTTATTCCCGTAATCAATGATTATCAGTTTGTGGGTTTTTCCCGCATATAAAACAAATAGCAATCTATAGGTTTCCCCGAGATCAATGATCATTCAGTTCGTGGATACTTCCCGATTTTAACCAATTATCCATTCGTGGGCTTTTCCCCGTAGTTAAACAACTAATAGTTCGTGGGATTTTTCCACCTTTTATCACTTTTCATTATCCTATCTAAACCGCAACAATCCACATATCAATTCGTCATTCTCTCTTTACCTTTGAGTTCTTAACATTTTTCTTTAAACCTTTCTTAACTTTCTCAGGTATTTATCCATAAAAATCTTAACCATCAAGTCAGTCATAATCTCTACTTTAGCAATCTTGACTCAAGCCAACTTTAAAACTATTTTTCAGTTTAGTTCTCTATCAAAAGACTCAAGAAAATCATTTATTTTAAATTCATTAAACACCTTTCAAAACATAACCTCTCATTAGAAGTAATCAAATAAAACTCTTTCTCAAGTTTACTAACTTTCCAAATACTCAAAAATCATCTCTCTTTACTATTCAAATTCAAATATTATTATTTCACCAAACTTCTAAAAAGATAATCCTTTATTTCAAACCTAAAACATAACTCTTTTCATATTAAATCAAACTTAAAACATAAACATTTCCTTGATGAATCGATTTCATAATAATATAATTCTTTTTTCTCAATAAATAAAATTCCAAACATAGTTCATTTCTTTTTTTAGTAAATTAAAATCAAATAATATAATTTTCTCAAATCCAAATCTTTTAAAATAACTTTTCAATAAAACCTCAGATTTTATAAAATTTTCGTAGCACCTCCCCTAAAACTCGGACTTAGCCACCCTTACGGGTTCCCTTTTTCTGAACAATTCATAATCCTTTTCTCAATAATTATCAAACAGAAAATTCTCAATCAAACAGAAATTCACAACTCATGATAAATAGTAATTCGATTATACTCTGCAATTCCCACATAATCCATCAATCTAATTCCATTCTTATCAATTCATAACTAATTTCCACATAATCCATCAATAACTTCCATTTCATCAATTCATCAATTATTTTAACCAACGGACTAACAGTTTTTCACTTTCCAAATACCCAAAACACTTTATCACCTAACTCAATCAAAATCTTAGCAATATTAACACCGAAGCACATAGAGTATGTAGTATTTACATAATTTTCAGTTCTCTTATAATATGTTCACCCAAAAACTCTGCTCCTTATAGTTTCCAAACTTAATTCTAATTAATCATGAACCAATATTAACAACTACCAAAACCAATTTCAATCAATCACAAGTCAATTTCACAGCCATTTTGATACATCAGATAACTAAAAACAGCAACAATCACCTACTCTCAATAACTAGAATGCAGCCATACAACTCAACTAATTCAGTATAATTATAACAACCCTGATTTTCGAGTACATGAGATCTTTTCTGAAAGTACGGATTTCTCCGGAAGATCAGTAAAGGGAACACCTCTGCTATATCATCAAGCATCTCAATCCTCATTATCATTATGTCATCTTTAAGCTAGAACCTCCTTTGAGGCAAGCTCGATAATACAATCGCGAAGAACCTAGTTTTTGAACCGTATCGGTTGGCAGTTTTGATTCTGATTTTCGTAAATAGTCTCTGTTTGACGAACCGGACTCGATTCATGAGAGGAGAGAGATAATAGTATAATATTATCATTATATTAGTATTAGAAAATGCTTGAGTGACATTATAAGGTTATCTGGTCTATTTTTGTTAAAAACAGAAAATCGGTTTAACCGGGTTTACGGTTTACTGGTGCAGCTTAGCACTAGCACTCTCTGATGAATTTAGCAATGCTAAGGCCTCATTATAAATGTTCTATTCTCATAATAAATATATTACTAGTGTCATTTATGCTAGTAGCTCAGAAAATAATTTTTAGAGATGTTTTTAC
>NC_029794.2:80268843-80275234 GCF_000816755.2 Arachis ipaensis
AAACCTATACTTGGGACAGACTAACTATTCATACCGAAATTTACATAAGCTTTAAATACATACGTTAAATAGAGAAATTAGAGCAGAGTAGAGAGATACAGAGAAAAGAGAAACCAGAACAGAGTAAAGAGATATAAAGAGAAGAGTATAAGAATAAAGAGTTAAGCCTTGTAGCATGATGTTCGGTTGGATATTCATCTGCTGCTTTTCCATTGGCCCTAGAGGTCCTGTAGGCCCAAGTTCACCTACAGTGAGTTGTTATTCCTGTAGGCCGAAGTTCACCTGCAGTGAATATCAATTGTGTATCTCAGGGTGTTGCTCCTGTGGGCCGAAGTTTACCTACAGAGAGTTGTGATACCTGTAAGCCGAAGTTCACTTACAGGGGCGCTATTTCTGTAAGCCAAAGTTCACTTACAGAGGTGTTATTTCTGTAGGACCAAGAGATGTGTTTATTCATTTGTTGTATTAAGGCAACTCCAGATATACATGTATGATCATCTGCTGCAGTGAGGCAGTCAGATACATAATGGTGTGATCACTGAGAACGCTTTCCTACGGTACAGATCCATATTTTATTTCTGTAAGGCAGAGGGGTTATTTCCTGCTACAGAAGTACCGTGACCACCTGTTCCATTTCTGTAGTGGCAGAGGGGTTATTACCTGTATACAGAAGGTGTGTCGGCATACATCCCTGCAGTGGCAGATGTGTTATTTCCTGCGTGCAGTGGACCCTGTGGTGGCAGAGGGGTTATTTCCTGTACACAGGGAAGAGAGACGTCTTGTGGAAAAGTCTGATCGTGCAGAGGAGTAGCAGATGATGTTCTATCTTTTGATGACATTCCACTTGACTTGAGTTTTGAAGACCTAGAACGTAGTTTCCCTCGCTTTAGTAGTTTAGAGGGACTAGGTGAGTATAGAGTCTAGGCTAGCCTGAGCGCCAGCTTAGGGACTTCTTGAACAAGTCAGGGCTTGGGATGTTGTATGTATATATATGTATATAGTTATTATCTAGCTATATCTAGGGGTGTTCTAACTAAAACTATATACTATAATAAAGGCTGAATCACTGAATGTTGTTAACTACTTGAGATGTATTTATGTGTGGTTGTTTATAACTGTTTTATCTGCTATCAGTTGTGAATTTCTTATGAATGATTTCGTCTATTAATTCAAATGTTTTAAAAAAAAAAGTACCTCGTAAAATAACTACGCTTTTAACAACGAATCAGGCTCATATAATAAATAATAGATAATAGATAGGTAGACAAGTTGGTAGCGCTCAGTTTCTAGTATGATCATAACGTTGAGAGCGCAGCATGTTCCGGAAGGACAACACGTGGAGTTTGCTACTTATATGCTCGAGGGAGAAGCTGAGTACTGGTGGCAAGGGATACAGCGACTTCTACAACGTAATGAAGGTGACATTCCTTGGGATATTTTTAAAGATGATTTCTACAAGAAATATTTTCCAAGAGCAGTGCGTGATGCTAAGAGATAGAGCTTATGCAGCTGAGGCAAGGGGGTATGACTGTTGCTGAGTATGCTCGTAATTTCGATGACTTGTGTCGTTTCTCTAAGATCTGTCAAGGGAGTCCTACTGACTTTGAAGAATGGTAGTGCTTGAAGTTTGAAGGAGGCCTTCGTGATGATCTGATGAGTTCAATAGTTCTGTTGGAGATACGTAATTTTGCTGAATTAGTCAACAAGAGTAAGTTAGTAGAAGAATGTATTAAGAAAGTGAATGTGGCCAAGGTGAGTTGCCAAGGATTTCCACCAAGGCGTCTTAGTAATCATCAGGCAGCTGGGAGAAGGGTGCATTTTAAAGCGCGTGGCATACGACAACATAAGAATCTACAAGTTGGTAACATTACTGCTCGCCGTACGGGTAAGAATGGAGGTAAAGCATGGCAATGCAATGGTGAACGAGCCCATCAGGCTTACATAAACACTGCATGTAAGCAATGCGGAAAAGAGCATGATAACAGGTCTTGCCAGTTTGGATCATCTAACTGCTATGCTTGTGGAGAACTTGGACATATTGCCAAGGATTGACCGAAGAGATTTACTCAAAATCCAGTCAGAACCCAACAATAAGGACGAGTGTTTGCTATCACTATTGACGATGTTGTGCAATCGGACGCCCTCATTCAAGGTCAGTGTTATGTCAAGAATCGATTTCTAACTGCACTGTATGATTCGGGTGCATCGTATTCTTTATTTCTCTAACTATTGCTCACGAGTTAGGATTATATTTCTTTAAATTGAATTTTTACTTGATTGTCCATACACCTGCATCCCAACATGCTTTGACCAGTTTAGTGTGCCTGCAAGTACCATTCGCTATTAGGAACAGGACTTTTATACACTATCTAATCTGTTTGCCTCCATATGGTTTAGAAGTTATTTTAGGATTAGATTGGTTATCTAAGTATCATGTTTTCCTTGATTATTTAAAAAGAACTGTTGTTATTCTATCTGATAGTCTATGTACTAAACCATTTCTGTCCCACACCTTATATCTGAATTCTATAAGAGTTACCTTAGGCGGGAGTGATTGTGAGGGGTACGTTCTGTTAGCGGCTAGCTCAAATGGTAGTGAATTAAGCTTAGAACGAATCTGAATGATGAAGGAATTTCCTGATGTTTTCTTGGACGACATACCTGAGTCTCCTCCTCAGCGAGAGATAGAATTCAGCATTGATCTAGTACCTGGAGCCGGACCGATTTCCATAGTGGCCTATGGAGGTACAAGAACAGAATTTGTGTGCCTAACTCTGGAGAATTGCGACAAAAGATTCTTGCTGAATCTCACCAAAGTAGATTTTCTATGCATCCTGGGGTGACAAAGATGTATCGAGATTTGAAACAAATGTTCTGGTGACCGGGATTAAAGAAAGAAGTAGCTGATTATGTCTCAAAATGTTTAACCTGCCAGAAGATGAAGGTGGAACATCAGAAGCTGTCAGGAACCCTGCAACCCTTAGAAATACCACAATGGAAATGGAAGCAGATTTCTATGGATTTTGTCATGGGATTGCCAAGGACCTCAACAGGACACGATGCCATCTGGGTAATTGTGGACAGGTTGACAAAGTCAGCGCACATCCTTCTGATTCGAGTTGACTATACTTTAGAAAGGCTGGCACGGATATATATTCAAGAAATCATACGATTGCACGGGATACCTTTGTTAATTGTTTCAGATCGAGATCCGATGTTTACATCCAGATTCTGGAGAGCTTTCCAGAAAGTGTTGGGAATAGAATTGCACATGAGTACAGCATACCATCCTCAGACAGACGGACAATCAGAGCAGACAATCCAGACATTAGAAGACATGTTACGATCATGTATGATAGACAACCAAAGCAGCTGGGATAAGTATTTGCTATTGGTCGAATTTGTCTACAACAACAGTTGCCAATAAAGTATCGGGATGGCACCATATGAAGCTCTCTACAAAAGAAGATGTCGGACACCATTGTGTTGGAATGACGATGGAGAAGCTAGTGTCTTAGGTCCAAACTTAGTGTAAGAAACTACTGAGAAGATAAAGGAGATTCGTCGGAAGATCCAGACAGCATAAGGCCGCCAAAAGAGCTATGCCGATAATAGATGTAGACCCTTAGAGTTTAGTGACGGAAACCGTGTCTTTCTAGAAGTAACCTTGATTACTGGAATAGGCAGAGCCCTTAAGACTAAAAAGCTTAACCCACGATACATAGAACCTTTCCAAATACTTAAAAGAGTTGGTCTAGTAGTTTATCAAAAAGTCCTTCCTCCTTATTTATCAAACCTTCATGATGTTTTTCATGTCTCGCAACTTAAGAAATATATTCCCGACAAGAGTCACGTTTTACAACCAGAGACAGTACAGTTATGAAATGATTTGACATATCAAGCATCACCGGTTCAGATCGTAGAAAGAAGTGATAAACAGCTAAAAGGCAAGACTGTTCGCTTAGTCAAAGTAGCATGGGAACCAAGAAGAGAAGAAGAGCACACTTGGGAACTGGAAGATAAGATGAAAGCTGATTACCCGCATTTATTCCAAGGTAACTGAAATTTTGAGGGCAAAATTTTCTTTTAGGAGGGTAGAATGTAACAACCCTGATTTTCGAGTACATGAGATCTTTTCTGAAAGTACGGATTTCTTCGGAAGATCAGTAAAGGGAACAACTCTGCTATATCATCAAGCATCTCAATCCTCATTATCATTATGTCATCTTTAAGCTAGAACCTCCTTTGAGGCAAGCTCGATAATACAATCGCGAAGAACCTAGTTTTTGAACCATATCGGTTAGCAGTTTTGATTCTGATTTTCGTAAATAGTCTCTGTTTGACGAACCGGACTCGATTCATGAGGAAGTTCACTTACAGAGGTGTTATTTCTGTAGGCCCAAGAGATGTGTTTATTCATTTGTTGCGTTAAGGCAACTCCAGATATACATGTATGATCATCTGCTGTAGTGAGGCAGTCAGATACATAATGGTGTGATCACTGAGAACGCTTTCCTACGGTACAGATCCATATTTTATTTCTGTAAGGCAGAGGGGTTATTTCCTGCTACAGAGGTACCGTGACCACCTGTTCCATTTCTGTAGTGGCAGAGGGGTTATTTCCTGTATACAGAAGGTGTGTCGGCATACAACCCGGTAGACAAGTTGGTAGCGCTCAGCTTCTAGTATGATCATGACGTACCAGAAATTGGGTCGTTACAATAATCACATAGAATCAGAACTTTTCAACAATTCCATCAAAATCAGAAAGACCAAAATCAATTACAGCTTCAAACACTCACAACAAAGCCCAAAACATTCATAGCCATAACCTGAATTTAATACTCCAATTAAAACACTAAAACATCATCAAACTTAATCCAAATTTCACAACCTCAAACCAAGCTTATTTTTATCAATTAGTCTCTTATAACAACAAAACCAATTACATTCACAGCAACAATCCAAACTCAATTTATCAATTATCCATACGACAGCTTTTCAATAATTAACTCGGCATACTTCAATTTAATAAATTATACTAAATTAATCATTAATCACAATAGCATCTAAATTTAATCACAACTCAGAATAATCCCAACTAACTAATTTCAAATGCATTTCAAGTCATTCATGTCAATTAAGAAATTCTTAACCATTGTTAACCATTTGCACCTATTCAAATAACTTTGTAGGCATTCTAAATAAAAACATTTAACTTTAAAAATAAATCCCCTATCTCAGTGTCAAAATTTGCAGAATTTAAATGCGACAAACCCAGTATTCCAAATCCACAGTAGCAGCGGTGGTTTTGGCATCTCTGATCGACAACAGCGGCACCCGGTCAGATTTTGGCACCCGTTCTATCCCCATGGCAGCCACAGTGGTGGTCCTGGGCAGCTCCGGTGGCAGTGAAAAGCCTCAATGTCAGCCAAACAGCGATGGTAACGGCTCAGAGTGGATCTAGATCAAGGCCAGAGCAACAAACCAACAGTTCTAGTAGTGGTGGTGGCGTCTTCTCAGATTCTAGAAACTAGAAGCAGAGGCAGAACTGGCGAGCCCTCCTCCTCCAGCGGCGGCTTAGTGAGATGCGGCAGCAGCAGAGTGCGACAACAGCGGCAGAAATGTGACACAACTCTTCTCATTGTGTTCTCTTCTCTTCGAAGGCCATGCTCACAGCCGCGACATTGACAATTCCCTCGATGGCGACCAGACGTGACGGGGCTAGAAACCGCAAGGCAGTTCGACGATGGTGGAGGCGCGATGGAGGTACAGCGGCGTTACCTTTCGCGCACGAGCTCTCTCCTCTTCGTGGTTCTTCTCAGGCGACGGAACGGGCTTAACGAAAGGTAGAACGGTGACTGGGCATTGAAGAATGACGTGGCCTTGATGGCAATGCTCCTCGCGGCTCCACAAACAGCGACGACGAATCTGATCGTGACGGGAGGCGCGGCAGAGCGGGCGGAGCTGGACGATGGAAATGTGATGACTCCATCTTCTCTTCTCTCCTTTGTCTCTGTTGAGTGTGGGTGTGTGATATGAGTTGACGAGAGTGAGTGCTATCCGTGTGAGAGGGGGTGAAAGAAGGGTGTGGTACGGCTGTGGTGAGGGGAGCTAGGGTTAGGGTTTCGTAATTAATTTGGGAATTAGGGTTTCTGATTCAATTTGGGAATTTAGGTTTACGAATTAGGGATTTTATAAAAGAATATGGATAGATATGAATAGATATTTTGATAAAATTGGAAGATAGAGTAATTGTAAAACCAAATATACTATCTTAAAAATATTTAAGAACATTATTTATCAACATATTGCTAAGTTCAATTAATTATTTCTAGTTTAAATTATAAAATAAGCATATTAATCATATTTTTATAAAATATAGATATAG
>NC_029794.2:80275585-80287819 GCF_000816755.2 Arachis ipaensis
AATTTCTAGGAGTTCAAATTAATAACATAATTCATTCAAAATAGAATTTATTTAAATTAAATTATACAATTTTTCTAATTTTTCAATTATCAAAATTATAATTTCAATTATACCAAATATCTAATAAAGATTATATAAAAATTCTAATTAATTTAAACTTCAATTATCATGAAACTCCATTTAATTACCTTTAGTAAAATAATTTTCTTAAAATAAAATTAACAACAAATATAATAAATCACAAATAACTAATCTTTTGATTTTCAAAAATAGGGTTGTTACGCGTAACAAGCGCCGATACACCTATCTGAAGGAGCTCATTATTAGTACATTCCCACCTCCAGAAGAGAAGGATACCCCAGACTTCACTTCACCTACCAGCACCGGGAGCCATGATGAGGGAAAAACGATTCCACACAAAACTCACCGGCAAGTGTACCGGGTCGCATCAAGTAGTAATAACTCACAAGAGTGAGGTCGATCCCACAGGGATTGATGGATTGAGCAATTTTAGTAAGGTGATAAATTTAGTTAAGCGAATATTTGATGATTTAAGTAATTTTGATTAAAAGAAGTAAAATTGCATGAAAATAAAAGTGCAGAATGAAAATTGGCTAAATCTTAAAATGCAGAAGAAGTAAATTGCAGAAGCTTAAAGACAAGAAAGGTAAATTGCAGTAACTGTAAAGGGAAGTGGGTGTAGAAAATTTAAAGAAAGCAGTAAATCTTGACTTAGAACAATTGCAGAAAATTAAACTTGCAGGAAGAGCAAATCAAATTGCATCAAGAACGGAAATGTAAAAATTGCAGAGAAGTAAAAGGGTAGAAGAGTAAATCAGCAAGAAGACTTAGATCAATTCTAAAATCCTAGAGAGAAATTAACAATTTCAATGAAATAGCAAAAATAGAAAGAAAGCCAAGAGCTCAATTGCTCTTTCGATAAAAACAGAAAAAAAATTTGCAGAAGAAAGAAAATGAAATAGAAAAGAAAAGAAAACCCGGATCTGATTTCCAATTCTCAAATTCAAAAAGGAAAATTAAAAGAGAGCTCTCTATTCTACTCCTACTCCTACTCCTATTGCTCTCTAGCAAGCCAGCCTTCTTTAATGAAATGAAACTGATGCCTTTATATAGGCTTTACAAAAGGAAAATGAAATTGAAATTGAAAACTAATTACAATTCAAATGGAATTCCTAATCTAACTATTTCTTGTGTCTTTAAGTCATGTCAATGGGCTTTGCTTGCTTTGGGGCTTCAATGAAATGGGTTGATTTGGTTTTGGCCTTGAATAAGTGGGTCATGGTTGGCTTAGTGATGCTCCAGTGGAGCGTTCATTTGGGAAAGTGAACGCCTGTTCATTCCCTTTGGTGCGCCTTTGGCTCCCCTAGCGCTCTCCTTGTGAACGCTGCGCTCAAATTTTGAGCGCTGGCTCTATGCAGGCTTCCTTTGGTTGGGCGCTCCTCCTTTGGCGCTTGCTTTATAAATGCTCCGTTAGAATTTTGAGCGCTGGCCTTTGGTGCGGATAGCCAAAAGCCTTGCCTCACAAAGAAAAACCTGAAAAAGTTCAATTAGTGAGCGTAGCACTCACTAGCTTTAATGAACGCTTACTTCCCTTGCGTTGTTTTTATGCCAAGCTTCCCTTAAGGTTCCCATGCTTTAACGTAGTGCTCATTGCTTGATGAACGCTTGATGTATTGCATGCTTTCATTGGCTTTAATTAATAATGCATTAACGTTAAAGCTTGATTTGTTCATTTGCCAATTGGCTTTAATAATGTATTACATGCATTCTTCCATTGGCTTTAATTAATAATGCCAATTACTTAGTAATGCATTCATTTCATTCATTAATAATGCCAATGCGTTAATAATGCATGGTTCATGATGGCATTAGTAATTAAATGCATGCATGCTTTAGTTATTAACTCATGATAATGCATGCATAAGGCATTAATGCATATGTATCATGTTACTAATGCCAAGGTTTCATGGTAAAAGCGTGGCCTAAGGTTCCAAAGCGTGCTCACACTTCAAAGTGTGCCCCAAAATTCTTCTTTTCTCTTTTTGAGCTTAATTTGTACTTTTTTTGCTTCCTTTTCCACTTATTTCCTACAAGATTTATAAAATCAAAAGATCAAAGAAATATCCCATTTAAGCACAAAAGCATTCAATATTTAAGCACTAATCATCAATTTCTTGTATGAAAAATCATATAAAAAACATAACATGATGACATGTCATCACAACACCAAACTAAAACCTTGCTTGTCTCCAAGCAAGAAAAGAATCATGCAGTAAAGATTGACAATCCAAGGTAAGAAGAATAGCAACTCAATGTTCATGGTTGGCTAGTTTTCTATGCATGCTACAATCACAAAAGAAATGTAAATGATTGATGCTTCTATCTAGCTCATTTTATGAAATCTTTTCCTTATGTTTCTTCCTTGAAACATGCTTTTCATTCTCTTATTAGCTTCTCCTTTTGGGTGCTTTGTCCCATGAGTTGATAACAATGCTACGACTCTAAATGCTTTGTTTTCAAGTATTACCACTTGATACACAAGCACCACAAGCATTTAATTAGAGGACTTTTTTAAGCTCATTTGTTTCTTTTCTTTACTCTCTAATCATTGATGCTCAGAGCCTTGAGCCTTGAGGGAGTGCTTTTGCACTTGAGCCTAACCTTAACCCTAAGTGTTTTATTTTCAAGTTTTTTACTTGATACATTGATGAGCGGATAGTTTATACGCTTTTTGGCATTGTTTTTACATAGTTTTCAGTATAATTTAGTTAGTTTTTAGTATATTTTTATTAGTTTTTAATCAAAATTCACATTTCTGGACTTTACTATGAGTTTGTGTATTTTTCTATGATTTTAGGTATTTTTTGGCTGAAATTGAGGGACCTGAGCAAAAATCAGATTCAGAGGTTGAAGAAGGACTGCAGATGCTGTTGGATTCTGACCTCCCTGCACTCAAAGTGGATTTTCTGGAGCTACAGAACTTCAAATGGTGCGCTTTTAATTTCGTTGGAAAGTAGACATCCAGGACTTTCCAGCAATATATAATAGTTCATACTTTGAATAAGGATTAATGACGTAAACTGGCGTTCAACGCCAGTTCCATGCTGCATTCTGGAGTCAAACGCCAGAAACAGGTTGCAAAGTGGAGTTCAATGCCAGAAACAGGCTACAAACTGGCGTTCAACTCCAAGAGAAGCCTCTACACGTGTAAAGCTCAATGCTCAGCCCAAGCACACACCAAGTGGGCCCCGGAAGTGGATTTCTACATCATTTACTCAATTTTGTAAACCCTAGTAACTAGTTTAGTATAAATAGGACTTTTTACTATTGTATTAGACATCTTGGGACGTTTAGTTCTTAGATCATGGGGGCTGGCCATTCGGCCATGCCTAAACCTTTCACTTATGTATTTTTCAACGGTAGAGTTTCTACACACCATAGATTAAGGTGTGGAGCTCTGCTGTTCCTCAAAGATTAATGCAAAGTACTACTGTTTTTCTATTCAATTCAACTTATTCCGCTTCTAAGATATTCATTCGTACTTCAACATGATGGATGTGATGATCGTGACAGTCATCACCATTCTCAACTTATGAACGCGTGCCTGACAACCACTTCCGTTCTACCTTAGATTGAATGGATATCTCTTGGATATATAATACAGGGGACCGAGTCCGAGTTATTAATGTCTTCGTGGTATAAGTTAGAACCCATGGATGGCAATTCCTGAGATCTGGAAAGTTTAAACCTTGTCTGTGGTATTCCGAGTAGGATCTGGGAAGGGATGGCTGTGACGAGCTTAAAACTCGCGAGTGCTGGGCGTAGTGACAGACGCAAAAGGATCAATGGATCCTATTCCAGTATGATCGAGAACCGACAAATGAATAGTCATGCCGTGACAGAGCATCTTGGACCATTTTCACTGAGAGAACGGGAAGTAGCCATTGACAATGGTGATGCCCAGCATACAGCTTGCCATGGAAAGGAGTAGGATTGATTGGATGAAAACAGCAGGAAAGCAGAGATCAGAGGAACGAAAGCATCTCTATACGCTTATCTGAAATTCTCACCAATGAATTACATAAGTACCACTATCCTATTTTATATTTTATTTAATTTTCACCCACTATAATTTCTTGATACAATTTAATCCGCCTGACTGAGACTTACAAGGTGACCATAGCTTGCTTCAAGCCGACAATCTCCGTGGGATCGACCCTTACTCACGTAAGGTTTATTACTTGGACGACCCAGTACACTTGCTGGTTAGTTGTATGAAGTTGTAAAACAGATTTAAGATCATGAACGTGCGTATTGAGTTTTTAGCGCTGTTACCAAGGATTGGAATGATCACGAGGAACCAAAGGACTCTGAGGCTCATCTAGAGACCATAGAGATTCCAATAAACCTCCTTATGCCATTCATGAGCTCTGATGAATATTCTTCTTCTGAAGAGAATGAGGATGTTACTGAAGAGCAAGTTGCCAAGTACCTTGGTGCTATCATGAAGCTGAATGCCAAATTATTTGGTAATGATACTTGGGAAGATGAACCTCCCTTGCTCACCAATAAACTGAGTGATCTGGATCAACTGAGATTGCCTCAGAAGAAACAGGATCCTGGAAAGTTCTTAATACCTTGTACCATAGGCACCATGACCTTTGAGAAGGCTCTATGTGACCTTGGGTCAGGGATAAACCTCATGCCCCTCTCTGTAATGGAGAAACTGGGAATCTTTGAGGTACAATCTGCCAGAATCTCACTAGAGATGGCAGACAACTCAAGAAAGCAGGCTTATGGACTAGTAGAGGACATGTTAGTAAAGGTTGAAGACCTTTACATCCCTGCTGATTTCATAATCCTAGACACTGGAAAGGAGGAGGATGAATCCATCATCCTTGGAAGACCCTTCCTAGCCACAGCAAGAGCTGTGATTGATGTGGACAGAGGAGAGTTAGTCCTTCAACTGAATGAGGACTACCTTGTGTTTAAAACTCAAGGTTGTCCTTCTGTAACCATGGAGAGGAAGCATGAAAAGCTTCTCTCAGTACAGAGTCAAACAAAGCCCCCACAATCAAACTCTATGTTTGGTGTTGGGAGGCCTCAGCCAAATGATAAACCCCGATTTTGTGGTTTATCTTGTGCTTATTTTGGGGGATTTTATCACATTTTCTCACATTTATTCAATGAAATAGCATGGTTTTGCAATTCTCCCTTGATTTGTGCTTAAAAGTGAAAACATGCTTTTTAGGCCCTAAAATTGGTGATTTTAATTCACTTTAATTCCATTCAATGCCTTGATATGTTTGTTGAGTAATTTCAGGTTCATAAGGCAAGTATTGGATGGAAGAAGTGAGAAGAAAAGCATGTAAAGTGGATGAACTCATGAAGAAATGAAGGAACCGTAAAACTGTCAAGCCTGACCTATTCGCACTCAAACAACCATAACTTGAGCTACAGAGATCCAAATGAGGCGGTTCTAGTTGCGTTGGAAAACTAACATCCGGGGCTTCGAAATGATATAAATTTTGCCATATGTTGCTTCACGTTCAGGGGCGCGCACGCGCACTTTGCGCGCGTGCCGATGCTTTCCGTGGCCCACTTTTATGAAATCGCCCCCAACGATTTTGCAGCTCCTTTTGGGCTCAATCCAACCCATTTCTGATGCTATTGAACCCAAGGATTGAAGGGAGAATGTACCAAGTAGTCATTGTTTAGTTTTCATCATATTTTAGGGTAGAATTCTAGAGAGAGAAGCTCTCTCTTCTCTCTAGAATTTAGGGTAGTTTAGGTTTAATTTTCTTGAATCTCACCTTTAATTCTTGTTTTGATTTAGCTTCTTCTCTTAATTTCTTGTTATTATATCTTAATCTTCTTAGTTTCTCTTGTTCATTTCCTTTATTTTGCCACTTTTATGTTTATGAACATTGTTGGATCTTGATTTCCTTTAATGCAATTTTATGTTTGATGTTATTTTTATTGTTGATTTGAGTTATTGATTTTACTTTTCTTGCTATTGGTAGTTGGTAGATTTTATTATTCTTGCACAATTACTATGCTTTCCTTTTATGCCTTCCAAGTGTTGATAGAATGCTTGGAAGGATGTTAGAGTAGATTTTGAGCATTCTTGGCTTAGAAAGAGTAAATAGGCAATCTTGAGTCATGAAAACCCAACTCATGTTGGTAATCTAGAGTTGTTAGCTAATATTCTTTCCATTGACGCTAATCTTTTGCTACTTTAATTAGTGAGTTGATTAGGACTTATAGAATATTGTTTCCATTGACGCTAATCTTTTGCTAGTTTAATTAGTAAGTTGGTTAGGACTTTTGGATTGAGATTAGCTAGTCTCGTTAGACTTTCTCCATATTTGTTGGAGTTGACGTAATGAGATAAATTCTTGTTTATATTTGTGATATGATTAATTAGTCTTGTTTGACATTCTCCCGATGTGTGAGTTAACTAAATAAGATGAATTAATCATGCACGACTAGGATAGAAAGCCTATGATCTCAATCCATTGCCATGAATGTCTCTCTTTATTACTTGCTTTCTTTAATTACTTGCTCAACTTACTTTTCTTGTCTTTTTATTTTATTGGCCCTCTAATCAACCAAAACCCCCCTTACATCCTTCATAGCCAATAAGCATACATTTCATTGTAACTCTTCGTGAGACGACCCGGAGTCTTAATACTTCGGTTAATTTTCATTGGGGTTTGTTACTTGTGACAACTCAAATTTTTGATGTGGGAATTGTTTGTTGGTTTAGAACTATGCTTACAACGAAGTTCTTATTTCTAGAAGAGAAATTCTAAACCGTCAAGAGTTTCGTTCATCAAAATGGCGCCGTTGCCGGGGAGTTGCAATGGTGTTATATTTTTGGCTATTGTATATATGTTAATATGCTTCTTTGCTAGTTTTTGCTTGTTTTAGGAGTTAGTTTTTATTAGTTCTTATTAGTATTTGTTTTCTTTTCTCTTGCTACTATGAATTCTCATCACTTTGGCAATGAGTTTGGTTCAAATTATGTTGTAGGGAATGGGAGCTATAATGAGGATATGCATCAAGGATGGAATAATCAAAGGTGGAAGGAGCCTCAAGGGATTGATCAACTTTCTTGGCAACAACCCCCTCCGAATTCTTATCGGTATAACTCTCATCCTAATGCATATCAATCCAATGGATATGGTGACCCTTATTATGATTGTCAACAACCACCACCATACGCCTATGAACCACCTCCTCAACATAATTTTGAACCACCTTACTCACAAGCCCCTTTTCACCAAACACCTCCATATGACCCCAACCCATATCCACCATACCAACCACCTTATGATCCATATGAACCATATAAAGAACCACCCCAATTCCACCACCAATACCCTCAAGAACCACCACCTCACTACCCTTACCAAGATGAATCACCTCCCCACACTTGGAAATCTGCACCTCCCATGTATGATAACTTTCAACCACATAATGAATTTCCCTTTCCACCACAACCCTCCAAGGAAGAACACCCACATCCATCCATCCAAGAGTCAATGGATCGTCTCAAGGAAGAAATGGATCGGCTTCAAGCAATAATCCGTCAAAAGGAGCAAGAGAAAGCCCAAAGGAGGAATTATAAAGCTATTAAGGCTAACCTTGCCAAAATTAAAGCCAACTTGGACTTATGGGACTCATGCAACAAGCAAAGCATCTCCACGGATGAGTGTGAGAAATCAACCGAAGAAAGGAGCATGAAGGAGATTTTAGAATCTCAACATGAGGACAAGGAGATGGGGTATGTCTTACAACAAGTGGAGGAGGGAGAGATTGTTAAAGAAGAAGAAGTGGTTGAAGGGTTAGAGGAAATTGAACAAGAGGTGGATTTCAAACTTAAGAGCACTTCCACACCAAGTGACATTGTTGATGATTTTGTGGAAGTTGTTGAACCTTCTTCCAATGAGCTTGAATTTGATGTTGAGGAGGATAATGCACAACCTCCTAAGCATATAATGAATGATGAAGAGTTGGAAGATCTTGAACCCTTTCTTCCAAACAATGAACCTTCTCTCCCACCATCACCTCCCGATGAAGCCCCCATGCAAGAATTGAGAGATCTTGAATCTCATATCTTAAGGCGACACGAGGAGGATGAAAAGAAGTTTAAGGAGCTAGGAACAGCTTTTGTGGTATTTGGGTAGCTGTTTGGAGGCTTGGAATGCTTGGTTTGGTGCAAGAACTTGGAAAATTTTGAAAAATAGAGCACCAATCCGCGCGTGCGCGCACCTGGCGCGTACGCGCGCCTCAAGCATTTTCGAACATCCACGCGGACGCGCCATGTACGCATACGCGTGGATGCAAAGATTTCACCTCCAAGCCAAATTCCAGAGAGTTGTACCTAACTTGTGCCTACTTTGTGCGCGAGACACAAACCAACCACGCGTGCGCGCACTTGGCGCGTACGTGCCCTTTTGGCAATTCACGGATCGACGCGCTAGCGCACCTTGCGCGCGCGTGCCGATCACCCATTTGCACTCCTGGTACATTTTCCAAAGAGTTGTGCCACTTTTGTGCCTATTCTGTGCCTGCCACCTGCGCGTGCGCGCACTTTCCGCGTCCGCACTGGTAAAAAAAAAAAAATTTTTTTCTTCCATTTTCTTTTATTGCATTTGCCTATTTTCATTCATTGCATTTTAATTTTGTTTTTATATCTTGTTTATATTTTCTTTTCTAAGTTCTTATTTTAATAATGGTGTTGGATTCTTTTACTCAATTGTTGAGAATTTCTTGGTTAATCTTGGTGCCTCTTGACTTGTTTGATATTGATGGGTAATGAAATTTCTGATTCAATGCTTAACCCTTGATGATCCTTGTATCCTTTGTGCATTGATATGAGCTTGCATGTCTTTCATGACTCACTCTTTCTATTTGAACTTGATGCTTTTGAGTGCTCTTCATACTTTTACTTTGTTCTTGCATCAAGTATTAGTTAATATGCCTTTGCTTGAATTGCTTTTTCACTCACATGTTGTAGCTACCATGTAGTGAGGACCCTATTCTTATTTGGCATTGGCCCCCGCCTATGTTCTACTTGCTTTGATATCTTTGTTGTAGGCTTAATTTTATTTCTTTTTCTCTCCTTTGAGGTTGGCCACCAAGAAGGAAAGAAAAGGAAAAGACTTCTAAATGAGGCAACAAACAAGTTCACCCGCACAACCTTTTGAAGGAGCTCATCAATTGTAGCAACCCGTCCACCTTGCTCTCCTTTGCATGCACCGAGGACGGTGCAAAATTTCTAAGTGTGGGGAGGTCGTCCGACCGACCTCCATGGGTAACAACTTCCTTTTTCAACACCAATTTTTAATTTTTGTCTTTGTTAGATTAGTTGTTGCATTGCATGATAGATTGCATGTTAGTTAGAATTTGTATATATTTTTACCACTTCTTTTTTATGTTAGTACTACTTTGTTAGGGTGATGATTTCTTTTCCAAGAAACTGTTCTTAGGGCACCCTACCAATTTGAAAAAATTTTTTGTGACAAACTTGCTTGAAGAATTTATTTTGGAACATGGTTTTTGAGCAAAGAACACAAGCATGTAAGTTTTGAGCCAAATGGTGTGGTTACATCATATAACCACTTATTTTCATTCTTGTGTGCATTACTCTCTTTCTATGATTGTAATCTTTGATTTGTTTGATTCTTTATTTTCATTATTCCATGTATACATGCATTTATATGATTGAGGTCATCATTTCATATAGCTCACTTACCCAAATAGCCTACCTTTCATCAACCATTGTAAGCCAAATTTGAGCCTATTTAATCCCTTTTGTTCTTAATGTTAGCACATCACTACCCCTAAGTGAAAAATAATAAATGTCCTTAATTTGGATTTTTGATTAGCTTAGGCTAGTGAGAGTGTTTATCATTTGGGTATGGGAAACTTGGGACATTGGTTGAGGTAAAAGTGTAATTTTTATTTTTGTTTAAAATATTGGGAATTGGGTACATATTCATGAACTATATGTAAAACCATATGCATTGATACGTTTGTATATACTTAAAAAAAATGATAAAGAAAAAAAACATATATATATATATATATATAAAATAATAATAATAAAAAAAAGAGAAAAAGAAATAAAAAGGGGAGAAAAATGCCCCAAAGTAAAGTTTACTAAAAATCAATGCATATGGAATGTGAATTAAAAAGAATGCATGAGTATGAGAAAAAGTGGGAATCATGGGTAGTTAGGTTATGTATTAGAATTGTATAGGTTGTTATATGTGTTTAGTGAGAACTTAGACTAATCAAAGATACAAATGGCAAGCTCACTTGACCATATGCATCCCTACCTTTACCCTAGCCCCATTACAACCTATGAATAAGTCTTCATGATGAATGTATGCATGCATTGAATAATTGTTGATTGTTAGATAAAAAACAAATCATAGAAAGCCTGATTAGAAGAGAATTGAGTGATCGACCCTATACACTAGAGCGACTAGAGCGGATACACTTCCGGTGAGGGTTCGATGCTCAATTCCTTGTTTCCGGCTTTCATGAGCATTCTTCTTGCAAGTCTATTTGAACTTCATTTTGATATTTGAATCGGTAGAGTTTGTGAGTCGTCATATGACCTTTGCCCTACTTGCTTATATATGTTCTTGGAGATTGATTTACTTTTAACCAAGTAGGTAGAATCATCTTGCATTTAGTTGCATGCATGTAGATAGGTGCATATAGTTTATTCGCATTGAATAAATGTTCATACCCTTTTCTTGTCCTTCTTTATTCTTAGCATGAGGACATGCTTGCTTTAAGTGTGGGGAGATTTGATAAACCCCGATTTTGTGGTTTATCTTGTGCTTATTTTGGGGGATTTTATCACATTTTCTCACATTTATTCAATGAAATAGCATGGTTTTGCAATTCTCCCTTGATTTGTGCTTAAAAGTGAAAACATGCTTTCTAGGCCCTAAAATTGGTGATTTTAATTCACTTTAATTCCATTCAATGCCTTGATATGTTTGTTGAGTAATTTCAGGTTCATAAGGCAAGTATTGGATGGAAGAAGTGAGAAGAAAAGCATGTAAAGTGGGAGAACTCATGAAGAAATGAAGGAACCGTAAAACTGTCAAGCCTGACCTCTTTGCACTCAAACGATCATAACTTGAGCTACAGAGGTCCAAATGAGGCGGTTCCATTTGCGTTGGAAAGCTAACATCCGGGGCTTCGAAATGATATAAATTTTGCTATATGTTCCTTCAGGTTCAGTGGCGCGCACGCGCACTTTGCGTGCGCGCGCCGATGCTGTCCGTGGCCCACTTTTTTGAAATCGCCCCCAGCGATTTTGCAGCTCCTTTTGGGCCCAATCCAACCCATTTCTGATGCTATTGAACCCAAGGATTGAAGGGGGAATGTACCAAGTAGTCATAGTTTAGTTTTCATCATGTTTTAGGGTAGAATTCTAGAGAGAGAAGCTCTCTCTTCTCTCTAGAATTTAGGGTAGTTTAGGTTTAATTTTCTTGAATCTCACTTTTAATTCTTGTTTTGATTTAGCTTCTTCTCTTAATTTCTTGTTATTATATCTTAATCTTCTTAGTTTCTCTTGTTCATTTTCTTTTATTTTGCCACTTTTATGTTTATGAACATTGTTGGATCTTAATTTCCTTTAATGAAATTTTATGTTTGATGTTATTTTTATTGTTGATTTGAGTTATTGATTTTACTTTTCTTGCTATTGGTAGTTGGTAGATTTTATTATTCTTGCACAATTACTATGCTTTCCTTTTATGCCTTCCAAGTGTTTGATAGAATGCTTGGAAGGATGTTAGAGTAGATTTTGAGCATTCTTGGTTCTTAGTTTTCATTTTCTTTTATTTTGCCACTTTTATGTTTATGAACATTGTTGGATCTTAATTTCCTTTAATGAAATTTTATGTTTGATGTTTGATGTTTTTGCCGCTAATGTTTAATTAGTAAGTTGGTTAGGACTTTTGGATTGAGATTAGCTAGTCTCGTTAGACTTTCTCCATATTTGTTGGAGTTGTTGGAGTTGGATAAATTCTTGTTTATATTTGTGATATGATTAATTAGTCTTGTTTGACATTCTCCCGATGTGTGAGTTAACTAAATAAGATGAATTAATCATGCATGACTAGGATAGAAAGCCTATGATCTCAATCCATTGCCATGAATGTCTCTCTTTATTACTTG
>NC_029794.2:80290075-80328101 GCF_000816755.2 Arachis ipaensis
ATGAAAACCCAACTTATGTTGGTAATCTAGAGTTGTTAGCTAATATTGTTTCCATTGACGCTAATCTTTTGCTACTTTAATTAGTGAGTTAATTAGGACTTATGGAATATTATTTCCATTGCCGCTAATCTTTTGCTAGTTTAATTAGTAAGTTGGTTAGGACTTTTGGATTGAGATTAGCTAGTCTCGTTAGACTTTCTCCATATTTGTTGGAGTTGACGTAATGAGATAAATTCTTGTTTATATTTGTGATATGATTAATTAGTCTTGTTTGACATTCTCCCGATGTGTGAGTTAACTAAATAAGATGAATTAATCATGCATGACTAGGATAGAAAGCCTATGATCTCAATCTATTGCCATGAATGTCTCTCTTTATTACTTGCTTTCTTTAATTACTTGCTCAACTTACTTTTCTTGTCTTTTTATTTTATTGCCCCTCTAATCAACCAAAACCCCCCTTACATCCTTCATAGCCAATAAGCATACATTTCATTGTAACTCTTCGTGAGACGACCCGGAGTCTTAATACTTCGGTTAATTTTCATTGGGGTTTGTTACTTGTGACAACTTAAATTTTTGATGTGGGAATTGTTTGTTGGTTTAGAACTATGCTTACAAAGAAGTTCTTATTTCTAGAAGAGAAATTCTAAACCGTCAAGAGTTCTGTTCATCACCAAACTCTAAGTTTGGTGTTGAATCCCCACATCCAAACTCTAAGTTTGGTGTTGGGAATCTATAAAATTGACCTGATCACCTGTGTGGCTCAGTGAGAGCCCACTGTCAAGCTATTGACATTAAAGAAGCGCTTGTTGGGAGGCAACCCAATGTTATTTAATATATTTTATTTTCATTTCTCTTTGTTATTTCATGATTTACTAGGTTGATGATCATGTGGAGTCACAAAAACTACAAAAAAATTCAAAAATAGAATGAAAAACAGCATTGAAAATAGAACACCCTAGAGGAAGGGCTTACTGGCGTTTAAACGCCAGTAAGGAGCATCTGGCTGGCGTTTAACGCCAGAACAGAGCATGAAACTGGCGTTAAATGCCAGAAACAAGCAGCAGTCTTGCATTTAAATGCCAGGATTGCACCCAGAGGAAAGCTGGTGTTAAACGCCAGAAACAAGCATCAGACTGGCGTTTAACGCCAGAAACATGCACCACACTGGCGTTCAACGCCAGAAACATGCTATAGACTGGCGTTGAATGCCCAAAACAAGCATGAAAGTGGCGTTTAATGCCAGAAACATGCTGCAATCTGGCGTTAAACGCCAGGATTGCCTACAGATGGCATTTACACGCCTAATTGGAGCAAGGATGATTAAAGTCCTTGGCCCCACTGGATCTGTGGACCCCACAGGATCTCCTCAGGACCTGTGGACCCCACAGGATCCCCACCTATTCTTCTCTCCTCTTCACACCTTTTCATAACACTCTTCCCCAAATACCCCTCATCAATCAACTCAATCACTCTTCCCCATCACTTCTTCACCACTCACATCCATCCTTTCTTCCCCAACAACCCCACCTACCTTTAAATTCAAAATAATTTCCCTCCAAAACCAAACCCTAAATGGCCGAACCCTAAGCCCCTCCCCACTCCTATATAGACCCCTAATTCCTTCTTCATTTTCACACAACACAACCCTCTCTTCTTCCCCTTGGCCGAATCCACCTTCTCCCTCCATCTCCTACATTTTTCTTCTTCTTCTACTTCTTTCTCTTTTCTTTTGCTCGAGGACGAGCAACCATTTTAAGTTTGGTGTCGTAAAAGCATCACTTTTTATTTTTCCATAACCATTTATGGCACCTAAGGCCAAAGAAACCTCTAGAAAGAGGAAAGGGAAGGCAATTGCTTCCACCTCTGAGTCATGGGAGATGGAGAGATTCATCTCTAAGGTTCATCAAGACCACTTCTATGAAGTTGTGGCCATGAAGAAAGTGATCCCTGAGGTTCCTTTCAAACTCAAAAAGAATGAGTACCCGGAGATCCGACTTGAAATCCAAAGAAGAGGTTGGGAAGTTCTAACCAACCCCATTCAACAAGTCGGGATCTTAATGGTTCAAGAGTTCTATTGAAACGCATGGGTTACTAGGAACCATGATCAAAGTGTGGACCCGAACCCAAAGAATTGGCTCACCATGGTTCGGGGGAAATACTTAGATTTCAGTCCAGAGAATGTGAGTCAACTTTGATCAAAGGTTGGACCAAGTCCTCATGGACATATGTATGGAAGGAGCTCAATGGAAAATTGACTCAAAGGGCAAGCCGGTTCAACTAAGAAGGCTTGACCTCAAACCAGTAGCTAGGGGAAGGCTAGAGTTCATTCAACGCTCAATCATTCCTACTAGCAACCGGTCTGAAGTTACTGTAGACCGGGCCATCATGATCCATAGTATCATGATTGGGGAGGAAGTGGAAGTTCATGAGATCATACCTCAAGAACTCTATAAGGTGGCTGACAAGTCCTTTAATTTGGCAAGGTTAGCCTTTCCTCACCTTATTTGCCACCTCTGCAATTCGGCTGGAATTGACATAGAGGGAGACATCCTCATTGAAGAGGATAAGCCCATGACTAAGAAAAGGATGGAGCAAACAAGAGAGCATGGACCTCAACATGAGCATAAAGAAATTCCTCACCATGAAATCCCTGAGATGCCTCAGTGGATGCACTTTCCTCCACAGAATTATTGGGAACAAATCAACACTTCCCTAGGAGAATTAAGTTCCAACATGGGATAACTAAGGGTGGAGCACCAAGAGCACTCCATCATCCTCCATGAAATTAGAGAAGATCAAAGAGCTATGAGGGAGGAGCAAGAAAGACAAGGAGGAGACATAGAGAAGCTCAAGAGCACCATTGGTTCTTCAAGAAGAGGAAGATGCCACCCTCACTAAGGTGGACTCATTCCTTAATCTCCTTGTTTATTTATTTTCCTGTTTTTCGATTTTTAAGCTTTATGATTATTTATATTTGTGTCTTATTACATGATCATTAGTGTCTAAGTGTCTATGCCTTAAAGTTATGAATATGAATCCATCACCTCTCTTAAATGAAAAATGTTTTAATTACAAAAGAACAAGAAGTACATGGTTTCGAATTCATCCTTGAAACTAGCTTAATTATTTTGATTTGATGACAATACTTTTTGTTTTCTGAATGAATGCTTGAACAGTGCATATGTCTTTTGAAGTTGATGTTTATGAATGTTAAATATGTTGGCTCTTGAAGAATAAGGAAAAAGGAGGTATGTTATTTGATAATCTGAAAAATCATAAAAATAATTCTTGAAGCAAGAAAAAGCAGTGAATACAAAAGCTTGCAGAAAAAAAAATTGGCAAAAAAAATAGAAAGAAAAAAAAAGAAAAAGAAAGCAGAAAAAGCCAAAAGCTCTTAAAACCAAGAGGCAAGAGCAAAAAGCCAGTAACCCTTAAAACCAAAAGGCAAGGGTAATAAAAAGGATCCAAGGCTTTGAGCATCAGCGGATAGGAGGGCCTAAAAGAACAAAATCCTGGCCTAAGCAGCTAAACCAAGCTGTCCCTAACCATGTGCTTGTGGCGTGAAGGTGTCAAGTGAAAACTTGAGACTGAGCGGTCAAAGTCAAGGTCCAAAGCAAAAGAAGAGTGTGCTTAAGAACCCTGGACACCTCTAGTTGGTGACTTTAGCAAAGCTGAGTCACAATCTGAAAAGGTTCACCCAGTTATGTGTCTGTGGCATTTATGTATCCAGTGGTAATACTGGAAAACAAAGTGCTTAGGGCCACGGCCAAGACTCATAAAGTAGCTGTGTTCAAGAATCAACATACTGAACTAGGAGAATCAATAACACTATCTGAATTCTAAGTTCCTATAGATGCCAATCATTCTGAACTTCAATGGATAAAGCGAGATGCCAAAACTATTCAATAGGCAAAAAGCTACAAGTCCCGCTCATCTGATTGGAGCTAAGTTTCATTGATATTTTGGAATTTATAGTATATTCTCTTCTTTTTATCCTATTTGATTTTCAGTTGCTTGGGGACAAGCATGATGCCAGGGCATTTTGGCCAGTTTCACTGACCTTTTCTTTACTGTTTTTAGGGTAGTTTCATGCATTTTCTTAGAAAATAAGTTAGTTTTGGGTAGATATTCACTTACATCTTGATTCAAGCATACATTGTGCACTTTACATGATTTCATGAGGATTTTGCATAAATTATATGATAAATTGGATGATGCATGACTTATGACTTGGACCAGAACTTTGATGCACTTTGTTGCTTGATTTCAGGACAAAGGAAGCAAAGAAGAACCACGTTAGCAGTCACGTTAGTCCCACTAACGTGACCTCTAACATGGAATGGGTGCTAACTTGCAAAGTTAATGAGAAAGGTAATCGCCAATAACGCCCTCGAAGCAATCATAAGCCCACGTTAAGAGTCACGTTAACTAAGTTAACGTGAACTCTAACGTGGAAGAAGACAACAAGGCCAACGGTAGTGACACTCGCCTTTGTCACTAACGTTGGACCAAGCTCATAATTGGCCACGTTAGTTGCCACATTAACTTAGTTAACGTGGACTCTAACGTTAAGAAGCAAAAGGGAAGCCAATGTTAGTGACATTCACCTTTGTCACTAACATTGGCCAAGCTTCCATAAGCCACGTTAACTCCCACGTTAACTTAGTTAATGTGGAAGCTAACGTGGAGAGAGCAATTGGTCGCCAACGTTAGTGACACTTACCTTTGTCACTAACGTTGGGGTGAACCACCAAGAGCCACCATGAGCAACGTTAACTCCCACGTTAACTTAGTTAACGTGGAAGCTAATGTGAAAAAAGAGATGATGAGCCAACGTTAGTGACACTCACCTTTGTCACTAACGTTGGAGATGGCTAGCATGACTACGTTAGAAGCCACATTAACTTAATTAACGTGGACTCTAACGTGAGAAAGAGGGGCACATTGGAACGTTAGTGACAAAGGTAAGTGTCACTAACGTTCTCGAAGGATTGGCAAGCTTACATTAAGAGCCACGTTAACTAAGTTAATGTGGACTCTAACGTAGGGAAGGGGGAGGTTTATCAACGTTATTGGGAAAGGTAAGTCCCAATAACGTGTGCGAAGGACCAAGAGGTAACGTTAGTGGCAACGTTTGTGCCACTAATGTTGAGGTTAACGTGGCTCATACTTGGGTGAGCAACGTTAGTGAAAAAGGTGATTGTCACTAACGTTCTCGAACCCACACTTTCACTTAACGTTAACACCACTAACGTCCTGAGCTAAAAGTCCCTGCCTACTTCACACTTTCTCTCTGCAAGCAGAGCTAAGCCCAATGATGAAGATAACTGCTTCAAACTCAGGATCCAAAGGCCCATACCCAAGACTTGAAGAGCCAACTAGAAGATGAGAAGAGTAGTATATATAGGAGTAGCTTTGAATTAGTTGGGGGGCTGAAAACTTTAGGGAGCCTTTGGCCTAGAATTACTCTCTGTATTTTACTTTCTCTGCACTTCTAGTTTACTTTCAGCATGTATTCTCCATCTTTGTTTTCATTTTCCAGAACTATGAACAACTAAACCCCTTTCATTGGGTTAGGGAGCTCTGTTGTAATTTGATGGATCAATTTTAGTTTTCATTCTCCTTCTTCTATCTTTTCTCTTGATTTTACTAGCAAGCTTTCGATCTTTATCCAATTGGGTAGTTATCTTGGAAAAGAAGCTATTCATACTTGGATCTCTTCTGAACCTTGAAAGAGGAATGAAGGGATCATGCTAGAAATGCTTTCTCATGCTGGACCAAATTGGGTGTGGATGGATATGTGACTATAATCCTTCCAAAACTTGATTTGGGAAATGCATGTGGTATAATCAGTGACCATACTTCATCTCTTCTCATGAGTAATTGACCAAGGAATTGGCTATTGATCAAAATTTGAGAGATTGAATTACAAGGAATTGTATTTCGATCACTTAAGATTGCCAAGGAGATCAATGAATGCATTGATTGACGAAGAGATGAAAATGAACTTGATCCGGAGAATGCAATATCTCCTGAGCCCAATGAACTCCCATTTCTGATCTTACCCATTTTCTTTAATTTCTGCATTTACTTTTATGAGCAATTACCCCATTCCCATTTAAGATTCTGCAATTTACTTTCCGCCTTACATTCAGCTCTTTATTTCCAGCATTTACTGTTTCTGCCATTTACTTTCCCGCCATTTAATTTTCTGCAATTCTCAACTCAAATTCTGATTTGTTCAACTAGAACATTCCTCTAATTAAAGTTGCTTGATCAATCAATCTCTGTGGGATTCGACCTCACTCTATTGTGTGTTTTTACTTGACGATGAATTCGGTACACTTGCCGAAGAAAATTTGTTGCAAGACAAGTTTTCCGTGTATCAAGTTTATGGCGCCATTGCCGGGGATTGATTTTGAATCAACAATGATTAAATTGGAGGATAACTAGATTGAGCTTTTTTAGTTTGTTTGATTTAATTTTCTGTTTGAGTAATTTACTTTCAGTTTTAGTTAATTTCTTCCCTTCCCCCTACTTTTTTGTTTTTTTTTTTAGTTATTTACAATTCATTTCACTGACCCACTAACTGTTTGATATATTGCATCACACACACTAACAGTAATTCTAACAGAAATACTTCCTGCATCTATTTTCCTTGCTTGTGCTTTGTTAGTTGTATGACAGGGAGAAGAAGCGGGGCTTCAACTTCCTTTGATTCAGAACTTGAGAGGACCTTCCTCAGATTAAGAAGGGAAGCAAGAGAAAAACGAGTAGTGGGTGCCGAGGAAGAGGAGGAATACTTTGAACCAAACATGGAAGAAAACATGGAAAACCATCATGAAGAAGAGGCTCACAACCATGGCATAGAAGGTCGAGCAAATCATGCTGGGGAGGAGAGAAGAGTTTTAGGCTCTTACATCAATCCAAACCCAGGAAACTGTGGAAGTAGCATTCAAAAGCCGACCATCCATGCCAATAATTTTGAACTAAAACCGCAGCTTATCACTCTTGTTCAGAACAAGTGTTCGTTCGGAGGAAGAGTCCAAGAAGACCCCAATCAACATCTAACCACCTTCCTGAGGATATGTGACACGGTGAAGTCTAATGGTGTTCATCCTAACGCCTATAGACTGCTATTATTTCCATTCTCACTCAAGGATAAGGCAGCCAAGTGGCTATAGTCTTTTCCAAAGGAGAGTTTGACAACTTAGGAAGATGTGGTGAACAAATTTTTAGCCAGATTCTATCCTCCCCAAAGAATCAATAGGCTGAGAGCTAAGGTCCAAACTTTCAAGCAACAAGATGGTGAGACTCTATATGAAGCATGGGAGAGGTTCAAGGATCTGACAAGGAGGTATCCACCAGATATGTTCAATGAATGGGTGCAGCTACACATTTTCTATGAAGGCCTTTCTTATGAATCAAAGAAAGTAGTAGACCACTCATCCGGGGGATCTCTGAACAAGAAGAAGACCATTGAGGAGGCCATAGATGTCATTGAAACTGTAGCAGAAAATGACTATTTCTATGCTTCTGAAAGAGGGAACACTAGAGAAGTGATGGAGCTAAACAATGTAGATGCTCTGCTGGCCCAAAATAAGCTCATTACCAAGCAGCTGGCTGACCTCACCAAGAAGATGGAGAGGAACCAAGTAGCAGCAATCACCACTTTATCAGCAACCTAAGAAGGAGTGAATGAAGAAGCAGAGGGTAGTTAGGAGCAAGCCAACTACATTGGGAATTCATCTAGGCAAAACCATGATCCATACTCTAAGACCTACAACCCTGGATAGAGGAATCACCCAAACTTTGGGTGGGGGAATCAACAAGATCAAGGCCAAGATCAGAGACGTCACAACCCCAACAACAATGCAGCTCACCAACAGTTCACACAGAGAACATATCAACACCACCATGACAACACCTCTCCACATCCATATCAAAACCAAAATAACATTTCTCATCCCTCCACCTCTAATCCCAATCCACCATCATTTGATGACAGACTCTCAAGGATTGAGAATCTACTTGAAGGCATAGGCAAAGAGATTCAAGACAACAAGGCATTCAAGGAGGAAGTGCGAGCAAATTTTAAGAACCAGGGAGACGCCATCAAGAGGTTGGAATCTCAAGTAGGGTATCTCTCTGAGCAGATTCCCAAACCTACAGATGGATTCCCAAGTGACACAGAGAAAAATCCGAGAGGAGAAACAAAGAAAGTAAGATGGGAAAATTGCAAGATGGTCACTATAAGTGATAAGGAGACTGAGGACAAGCCAAACAAGCCGTCAGAACAACCTGGAGATACCTCAACAGAGGAGAAGGAAAAAGATCACCAAGAATAAAAAATCTCACAACCGGAGCTGCTGAGACTCTATGCACCCTTTCCTCAACTACTCAATGGTGCTGTGGAGAAGAGAATATACTCAAGATTTCTTGACTTGTTTGCATCTCTGCATGTAAACATACCATTCATCAAGACCATCCAACAAATGCCTGCATACATCAAGTATATGAAGGAACTGCTTCCCAGGAAAAGCTCACTCAAGAGAGGCCAAACTATAGTGATGAACAAAGAGTGCAGCGTCCTAATTCAACCAGAGTTGCCTACAAAAAGAAAGGACCCAGGGAGTTTTCACATACCCTGTGCCATAGGAGAAACAATGTTTGATAGAGCACTCTGCGATTTGGGAGCAAGCATCAACTTAATGCCCTTGTCCCTTGTGAAGAGGCTGCAGATCAATGAGATAATGCCCACAGATGTAGTCTTCAGGCTAGCTGACAAAACTCAAAAACAACCAATAGGAGTGGTGGAAAATGTGTTGGTAAAGGTTGGGAAATACTTCCTCCCAGCAGACTTTGTCATATTGGACATGGAAGAGAGTTACACTCACCCAATCATATTGGGAAGACCATTCCTAGCTACAGCCAGAGCACTCATAGATGTGGAGCGAGGGGAGCTAATTTTGAGGATCCATGATGAATAGCTTGCCTTCACTGTTTTCAAACACTCACAAGAAGCAGATCAAGAGAACAAGGAACCAAGGAAGGATCACAGTGAGATACTGAAGGAAGAGATGAGTACTGAAGAACAACAAGCTCATCCGGAGATTTCCTTAGTTGATGGACAAGGAAACAAGCAGCTGTCACAGCTCAAGGAAAAGCTGGAAGAACCTAAACCACCAAAGGCATGTGAAGACAACATCAAAATTTCCTTAGAAGAAGAGGCCACAAAGAGTAAGACAATATCACAAGGAACAAAGAAGAAGGTACCAAGGAGGTGGAGGAACAAAAAGATCCCTACAGAGGACTTCTCTCCAGGGGATAAAGTGATCTCAGCTTACTTTCCAAATATCCCCCCTGATCTCCCCACTGTGCCATCTCAGTTACCTAAGGTCTTTGCTATCAACAGAGTTCTCTCCTTAGAACATGTAGAGATCATTGATACAACTACTGGATATAGGTCTACTGCCAAAGGAGAAGACTTGAAGCACTATCGACCTCCCTGATGAAGGCGAAACGTCAAGCTAGTGACTCTAAAGAAGCGCTTTATGGGAGGCAACCCATGTTTTATATGCTTTTAGAAAATAGTGAATAAGTCAATATTTATGAATTCCAACCTAAACTTGACAAACACTTGGTAAAATCCTTATTATGCAGTATATAGTGAAGAACAAGTTTGGTGTTCAAAGCATGCCAAGAAAACATGAATGCAACCCAGAGCATGCTAGTCTTGGAGCTTTGAACACAAACTTTTCATCACAGTGCTCCAAACTAAGTTTGGTGTCACCCAAGGTGCCACGAATATGCATATAAGGATGCACAGTTAGTTAGTTAGTTGGTATTCATGAATAAACAATCTAATTCTTTTTCTTTATTATTCTAGCCATAAAGTTTAAATTTTTTTTTTTATGATATTGATTTTTTTATTTTATTTTTATAGGGAAAAGGAAAGGAGCATTGAAGAGGATTGATTGGACAATTAAATGAAGAAGATTCAGCCACTTCATGAAGAGGGATTACACACGTGCCCCAAAGGGGAATGCATTGGAAAATGTTGCCATGCAACATTGAAGAAAGGAGACCCTTGAAGACCGACCCAATAGCCCTTATAAAGATGAGGATCCTTGTGCTCATGATCTGCAAAACCCCATCCGTCCATCCAACAACCACCACATCAATCCATACCTTTCATCCCCTCATCATCTCCCTATATAAGTGAGTCCTAGTGCGTACTTACCCATCACACTCAAATTCCCACTCTCCACACTTCACACTTCCGGCATCCAAAATTCCTTCATCACACCTCGTCCTAACCAACCAAATTCCTCATTTATCCGTACCTTCTAATCTCCTCACACAGCAACTCAAATTCATGGCATCATCAAGCTCTAAGAGGCAAAAGAGGAAGGAACCAATGGAGAGCATTCCTTTCGATGAGAAGAGATTCAAAACTGCATTCCATGAACAAGAATTTGAGCAGATAAAGCTCAAAAAGATACTGCCCGAGTTAACCTTCCAAATCAATGAAGACGAGTGCCCACAGATTCGGGAGAAAATTGAACAAAGAGGGTGGCAAAGGCTCACGAATCCAGAGGGGAAGATCAATGCAAACCTCATCAAAGAGTTCTATACAAATGTGGTTAGAGAAGACAAAACCAAGGCCCCAACCTTCAAAAGCTACGTAAGAGGAAAGGAGGTGGACTTCAGCCCAAATGCTATAACAAGAACTCTTCACCTGAAATCACCACAGTTTGATGAGCTCAGTTATCATGCAAGGATAATTAAGAGCCCTGACAATGATGAGCTCACAGAAATCATGACTGATATCTGTGTTATAGCAGCTGACTGGGAGAGGTATGCAGATGGGAGACCCCGATTCATCAAGACGGGAGACCTTAGCCCGGAGGCTAAGGGATGGTTTGAACTCGTAAGGAGGTCTATCCTCCAAGCTGTAAATAATTCAGAGGTCAATATCAATCGAGCGACTATGGTACATTGCGTAGTACAGAGTGGAGAAATCAATGTGCATGAACTCATAGTTGAGGGGATTCAAGAGTCAGCTGAGAAGGTTGATCCGGGTGCCAGGCTTTGGTACCCCAGCACTATTCTTAGATTATGTACAAGAGCCAAGGTAGTCTTCAAGGATAGCAATCCAGACTGGATGAATCCTGGGAGGCTAGTTACACTCTAGCGTCTGATCTACACTACTCCCGCCCAACAACAAAGAAGACCTCATGTAGGAAAGCAAAAAGCGAAAGAAGGAGCTTATCAAGAGGAATCTCGTCAGGAAGAATATCAACAAGAAGAACATCATGACCCAGCCAACTTGAATATGAATCACCTTCTAAGAGCCATTGAAGATTTGGGGATAAGACATATGGAAGGACAAGAGCAAATACTAAACCTTCAGTCCAACTGGATGAGCCAACAAGAAAAGTGGCAGAAACAACAAATGGAGCAGTAACAGGAACACTACTCCCAGCTCGCTCAAGCCATCCACCAAGTTATTGAGAGGCAAGAACGTCAAGATAAGCACTTGCAAGAGCTCAATCAGTGGCAAATAGCTCAGATGAAAGCATTCAATGAGTTCATTGTACTTAATGAAGGACGACAACTACATAGGGAGGAGTTCAACGTAAACACTCAAGCCAAGTTAAACTACATGTCTAGTCATATGCATCATCTACACTATGCTATCCCTACATATGATCAGGTTCAAAAAGATTTTGTAGAACAAGAAGAAAGGAAAGTGAAACAGCAGAAGGAAACACTAAAGAAGAAGATGGAAGATGGTGGTTTCTGAAAGAAGTTGATTGGAAAGAGAAAAGGGAGTAGGAGTACGAGCACTCAAGAGGGACACAAAGAGGACAAGCAAGGAGGAGAGCATGGGCAACCACATGAGTAAAAGGTGGTGGAGTTCCTTCTTTGGTCCATCTTTTTCTATGCTTTAAATAAGGAAGATCGTGTATGAAATAGAACATGCTTCCATGATAGTTTGAACCTTTTTAAATTCTGTCTTTTAAGCTTTTTGTTGAATAGGTCTACGCTTGCTAGTCTTTATGTCACTGCATCCTTACCTTACTTATTTGTATGCTTGTCCTTTTGAATCAAATGAAAAGAGAATGAGTGTTTTATAAAAGACCAGAGTGGAGTTCATACTATGGAGTAAGTTCCTGAGTTAGTGGTGTGGTGGTGCAAGAAATTGTGATCTCAGGCAACGGCGCCAGAAACTCTGTATGCACGTCTTAATAAATTGTTTTTCATTCACAACTTCGATACAACTAACCAGCAAGTGCACTGGGTCGTCCAAGTAATAAACCTTACGTGAGTAAGGGTCGATCCCACGGAGATTGTCGGCTTGAAGCAAGCTATGGTCACCTTGTAAATCTCAGTCAGGCGGATATCAAATAGTTATGGAGTTTTTGAATATTAATAATAAATAGAAAATAAGGATAGAAATACTTATGTAATTCATTAGTTAGAATTTCAGATAAGCGTATATAGATGCATTCGTTCCTCTGAACCTCTGCTTTCCTGCTGTCTTCATCCAATCAATCTTACTCCTTTCTATGGATGGCTTTATGTAAGGACATCACCATTGTCAATGGCTACTTTTAATCCTCTCTGAAAAATGGTCCGATCGCTGTCACTGCATGGCTAATCGTTTGGAGGCATCACCCTTGCCAATGGCTACATCCCATCCTCTTGTGAAAATGGTCCAAATGCTCTGTCACAGCACGGCTAATCATTTGAGGTTCTCGATTATACTGGAATAGGATTCACCCTCCTTTTGCGTCTGTCACTACGCCCAGCACTTGCGAGTTTGAAGTTCGTCACAGTCATTCAATCCCAGAGTCCTACTCGGAATACCACAGACAAGGTTTAGACTTTCCGGACTCTCATGAATGCCGCCATCAATCTAGCTTATTCCACGAAGATTCTGATTAAGAGATCCAAGAGATACTCATTCAATCTAAGGTAGAACGGAAGTGGTTATCAGGCACGCGTTCATAGGGAATGATGATGATTGTCACGTTTATCACATTCAGGTTGAAGTGCGAATAAATATCTTAGAAGCGGAATAAGTTGAATTGAATAGAAAAACAGTAGTACTTTGCATTAATCTTTGAGGAACAGCAGAGCTCCACACCTTAATCTATGGAGTGCAGAAACTCTACCGTTGAAAAGACATAAGTGAAATGTCCAGGCATGGCCGAGAGGCCAGCCCCCATGATCTAAGAACCAGGCATCCAAAGATGATTCCAAAGATGTCTAATACAATAGTAAAAAGTTCTATTTATAATAAACTAGCTACTAGGGTTTACAGAAGTAAGTAATTGATGCATAAATCCACTTCCGGGGCCCACTTGGTGTGTGCTTGGGCTGAGCTTGATTGTTACACGTGTAGAGGCTCTTTCTGGAGTTGAACACCAGGTTGTAACGTATTTCTGGCGTTCAACTCTGGTTTGTGACGTGTTTCTGGCGTTTAACTCCAGACAACAGTGTAGAACTGGCATTCAACGCCCTTTTATGTCGTCTAAACTCGATCAAAGTATAGACTATTATATATTGCTGGAAAGCCCTGGATGTCTACTTTTCAACGCAATTGGAAGCGCGCCATTTTGAGTTTTGTAGCTCCAGAAAATCCACTTTGAGTGCAGGGAGGTCAGAATCCAACAGCATCAGCAGTCCTTCTTCAACCTCTGAATCTGATTTTTGCTCAAGTCCCTCAATTTCAGCCAGAAAATACCTGAAATCATAGAAAAAAACACAAACTCATAGTAAAGTCCAGAAATGTTAATTTAACATAAAAACTAATGAAAACATCCCTAAAAGTAACTAGATTCCACTAAAAACATACTAAAAACAATGCCAAAAAGCGTATAAATTATCCGCTCATCATGTGGTCATAAGTTAGCTAAGTTGGTTCAACCACAAGGTGGGAAGACAACTATCTGTCATGAATACTATGCTTTGAACATACCCATAAGACTAGCTAAATAATAAGATCCTAATAAGAAAAAGGGAAAGAACAATCAAAGTTGAAGAATAAAAAAAAATAAAATAATAATAGCAAGAAAAGAGGCTAGGCACCAAGGGTTTGAGCCTTGAGGGATGTGTCTATGGTGTTCCTGTACCAAGGATCTGCTTGGATTACTAAGCTCTTAGGGGTGCTTTATCACTTGGTAACTTGGGTTAACTAACCCGGGATTATCAGCTAGAAGTCCACTATCAAGAGCAATCTTTGCTACAGAACATTTAGTAACCCAAAGAGGTGCTGGACACCAAGACCTCAAGGAAAGAAAATAAACAAACCATGTGCCTGTGGTGTGTATGTATGGGGGAGAGACTTGAGGAAGTAAGTCCTTAGGGGTGCTTCAACACCTAGCACCTTGAACCAACTGGTTTGGGAGTGTTGGCTGAAAGCTTATTTTAAAGAGTTGCCCCCTTACAGAGCACTTAGCCTAAGAACACAAATAAGCCCTGAAATGACAACAAAAGGATCAACGAATAAAAGTCTCATGGGATGCAATCATAGTGAGTATTCTAGGACATGATAAAGGTCTGAAAGCCAGTGAAGGAATGAATCTAAGTTGCTATGCATGAAACCACCATAAAACCAGAAACATGACTTCCACAAGAATGACTCATTTCTCTTGGCATTCCATTCATCGTTCTCTTGTTCCAGTACTTACTTAGGGACAAGCAAGCTTTAATTTGGTGTTGTGATGCCAGGGCATTTTGGCCAGTTTTACTGACCTTTTCTTTGCTGTTTTTAGGGTAGTTTCATGCATTTTCTTAGAAAATAAGTTAGTTTTGGGTAGATATTCACTTACATCTTGATTAGAGCATACATTGTGCACTTTACATGATTTCATGAGGATTTTGCATAAATTATATGATAAATTGGATGATGCATGACTCATGACTTGGACCAGAACTTTGATACACTTTGTTGCTTGATTTCAGGACAAAGGAAGCAAAGAAGAACCACGTTAGCAGTCACGTTAGTCCCACTAACGTGACCTCTAACGTGGAATGGGTGCTAACTTGCAAAGTTAATGAGAAAAGTAATCGCGAATAACGCCCTCGAAGCCATCATAAGCCCACATTAAGAGTCACGTTAACTAAGTTAAGGTGGACTCTAACGTAGGGAAGGGGGAGGGTTATCAACGTTATTGGGAAAGGGAAGTCCCAATAACGTGTGCAAAAGACCAAGAGGCAATGTTAGTGGCAACGTTTGTGCCACTAACGTTGAGGTTAACGTGGCTCATACTTGGGTGAGAAACGTTAGTGAAAAAGGGGATTGTCACTAACGTTCTCGAAGGATTTGCAAGCTTACGTTAAGAGCCACGTTAACTAAGCTAACGTGGACTCTAACGTAGGGAAGGGGGAGGTTTATCAACGTTATTGGGAAAGGTAAGTCCCAATAACGTGTGCAAAAGACCAAGAGGCAACGTTAGTGGCAACGTTTGTGCCACTAACGTTGAGGTTAACGTGGCTCATACTTGGGTGAGAAACGTTAGTGAAAAAGGTGATTGTCACTAACGTTCTCGAACCCACACTTTCACTTAACGTTAACACCACTAACGTCCTGAGTTAAAAGTCCCTGCCTACTTCACACTTTCTCTCTGCAAGCAAAGCTAAGCTCAATGATGAAGATAACTGCTTCAAACTCAGGATCCAAAGGCCCATACCCAAGACTTGAAGAGCCAACTAGAAGATCAGAAGAGTAGTATATATAGGAGTAGCTTTGAATTAGTTGGGGGGCTGAAAACTTTAGCGAGCCTTTGGCCTAGAATTACTCTCTGTATTTTACTTTCTCTGCACTTCTAGTTTACTTTCAGCATGTATTCTCCATCTTTGTTTTCATTTTCCAGAACTATGAACAACTAAACCCCTTTCATTGGGTTAGAGAGCTCTGTTGTAATTTGATGGATCAATTTTAGTTTTCATTCTCCTTCTTCTATTTTTTCTCTTGATTTTACTAGAAAGCTTTCGATCTTCATCCAATTGGGTAGTTATCTTGGAAAAGAAGCTATTCATACTTGGATCTCTTCTGAACCTTGAAAGAGGAATGAAGAGATCATGCTAGAAATGCTTTCTCATGCTGGACCAAATTGGGTGTAGATGGATATGTGACTATAATCCTTCCAACACTTGATTTGGGAAATGCATGTGGTATAATCAGTGACCATACTTCATCTCTTCTCGTGAGCAATTGACCAAGGAATTGGCTATTGATCAAAATTTGAGAGATTGAATTACAAGGAATTGTAATTCGATCACTTAAGATTGCCAAGGAGATCAATGAATACATTGATTGAGGAAGAGATGAAAATGAACTTGATCCGGAGAATGCAACATCTCCTGAGCCCAATGAACAAGTGTTTATTGGAATATATAGCCAAACATTAAGTTGAGTGTTCTATATATTACAAGAACAAGTCATGAGAGTCAAGGGTCTTTTGAGTTTTGAAACTCATGAAGGTACAACCAGTTTTATAATTTTTAGCTCATGATTAGAAATAGAAAAATAAAGTGTTTCTCATGATGGTTTAACCGGAAGTGACAATAATCCCATTGAGATCTCAATGATAAAACTTGGAGAAAGAAACACTTTGAACCATATGGCCAAACACTAAGTTTGGTGTCCTTCAAAACTATGTAAAGCACAAAAGGAGTCACAGATGGATGAACAATCATGAAGAACACTAGCCATAATTTTAGTTTTAAGTTTGAGCTTTGCTTGCCATGAATTTACCACCACCTATTCATATTATTTTCTTTGTTTTGACATGATGGATAAGTATGCAGGAGAATAGCATGATGAAAAGAACAAGGCTACTGATGGTGAAGATGGCATGAGGACAAAAAGTAAGCCACATGGTTTGGAAGGATTCTTCTTGTAAATGAAAATCTGCACAACCTTGGAAGAAGCCCTTAGAAGACCGACCCCACATGCCTTATGAAGAGGCAACTTTTGTCCTCATTAATCTTTACATGAAAACCATTCATTTACAAACTTGCCCAAGGAATCCTAGCCATCCATTCTTCATTAAAGCTTACTGTAAATAGCTTCAGTTGGACCGTGCACATGAACTCAAGATTCACACTTCTTGTACTTCAGAAATTCACTTCTTGTATTCTCTAAAATAAAGACAAACAACCGTGTTCTTTGTGGAACAAATCACCTTTGTTCACTTGCTTCTATAACACTACCTTGCCTTCAAACCACCCTTTCACCAAGAGTGCATCACACTAGCCATACTTCTTCATAAACCCTCAACCTCTATTTGGGTAATCATCAAGGAAAGTATGGCATCTTCTTCAAGTTCCAAAAGAAGAAGAGGAAAGGAACCCATGGTTGAAGAAGGTAAAAATGAATATGATCGATGGAAGTTCAGATCATGGTACCATCAAATGCAACTTGGGTGGATGAATGACAAAAAGATATATCCAGAAGTCCCTTTTGATGACAAGTCATCTTAGCCTAGTTTCACTAGCCTTTTTCTTTTGTTTTCAATTGAATTATGCACTTTCTTGAGCCATAAGCAAGCCAATTGGGTAGATTTTCATGCTTCCTTTGATTTAATCAACCATAGATGAATTAATGCAATTTCATGAGGTTTTATGCTATAATTGTCACATATTATGAAAGAATGAATATCTCATGATTTTGAGCATAGCTTTGATGTGTTTGGTTAATTAATGATAGGTGAAGAAAGCTTGGAGAAAGGTTGAAGCAAGGAGGAATGGCTAGGAGGAAGAGAGGACAAAAAGTTTGAGCAAAAGTTTGCCTCAAACTTTAGCTCAAACTTTTGGAATAAGTGAAAATGAACCAGGGAGCAAAAAGCTGGACCAAAAGTTTGCCTCAAACTTTTCAGCAAACTTTTGGGCAAAAAGCTGGAGCAAAAGTTTGCCTCAAACTTTTGTGCAAACTTTTGGGCAAAAATCTTGAGCAAAAGTTTGCCTCAAACTTTTTGGCAAACTTTTGGCATCACAAATCAACACCCTGGAGAGCAAAAGTTTGCGCCAACGTTTGCCTCTAACTTTTTGCAAACGTTGGCGCCATGAGTGTGCAAGGGGAGGCCAACGTTTGAGCAAAAGTTTTACCCCAAACTTTGCCCAAACGTTGGTATCAGCAAAAGAGGGTGGCTGATGTGAAAAGTTTGAGTAAAAGTTTGCCTCAAACTTTTACTCAAACTTTTACTCAAGCTTTCATGATTCCAAACCCGGTTCAAATCGGTTCTTCTCCAAACTCTAAGAGCAATCAACCAAGGCCTCTATCAGCCCAATTCCATCAAGAGCAAAGGCCCAATTGAAGGCTTGAAGACCATTTGAAGAAAGTGTATCAATAGCATAGGATTCAAGTTTTTAGAGAGCTTTCCTTTTCGGTTTTGATTAGTGCACTTAGTAGAGAGCTCATTTTACATTTCTTGGTATTGTTGTTTTATTTCAAGAGAATTTGGGAGGAAAATTGATCTCTCTTCTTCCTTGTTCTTGCCCAGCACTCTTTACATTCCTTGTCTTGGATCTTGGGTTGGAGAATTGAAGGAAATCTGTTTCAATATCATCCTGAGATCTCTCTGTTTCATTTTACTGCATAATTGAATTTCCATTTTGGTTAATTTCTTCTGTCTTCTACTTTCTCTGCAATTTACAATTCTTCGTTTCCCTTGCAATTGTTCTTGTTGGATCTAGGAAGGCATTGAGATCTAGGCTTGGTTTTCTAGTCTCTTGGGTCCTGAGATCCGGATTTCCCATTTCCTATTCTCTGTTTACTACTTTTCAAGCTCATTTACATTTCTGTTTTAAGATCCGGTTCAATTCAAGTCATCCTTTACTTCTCTGCTTGTTGCAATTTTACTTTTCCTTGTTTAATTTCTGCAAATCCAATTCCCAATTCCCTTTACAATTCAAGCCATTTACATTTCTTGCACTTTAAGATTCTGCAATTTACATTTCTTGCATTCTAAGTTTCTGCCATTTAATTTCTTGTTCTTTAAGATTCAACACTTTAAATTTCAGCTCTCTTTAAATTCAATGCAATTTAACCATTCCCTTTACTTTCCATGCAATCTAAATTCTGCAAATCACAAATCACTCAACCAAATCTTGATTCGCTTGACTAAATCAACCACTAAACTAAAATTGCTCAATCCTTCAATCCCTGTGGGATCGACCTCACTCCCGTGAGTTGTTATTACTTGATGCGACCCGGTGCACTTGCCGGTTAGATTTGTGTGTTTGGAATTCGTTTTCCAAAAATACACATCAAGTTTTTGGCACCGTTGCCGGGGATTGATTAGATTGACAATGATTAAGTGAAGTGGAGATCTAGATCAAGCACTTTTTCTTTTCTGTCCTTTAACTTTCAATTAACCCACTAACTGTTTGAATTTTTGCTTAAGCTAACTAAAACTTGATTCTAGCAGTAGATTGAAGTATCACTGGTTTGTGTGTTTCTTATGTTCTGCTTGTATGTCAGGTACAAGAAGAACCACACCAACCTTTCATGAACAATACGAAAGAACTCTCAGGAGGTTAAGGAGAGCTGAAAGAGGGAAAAATATTGTTGGAGAAGAGGAATCAGAAGAAGAATTCCAAGATATGGAGGAACATTCAACCAATCCACCTGGTGGAGCAGACAATAACAACAACAACCCACCCAGAGGAGAGTTTTGGCCTCCTACACCTTTGCAAATGCTAGACATTGTGGAAGCAGCATTCTCACCCCTAATGTCAATGCAAATAACTTTGAATTGAAGCCACAACTCATTACATTGGTCCAAAACAACTGCTCGTTTGGGGGAGGACCATTGGAGGATCCAAATTAGGAAATGACAACCAAGAACCATGAAGCCTCCATAAAGAGCCTAGAGGGGCAAATTGGGCAAATCTCCAAACAGATTTCTGTTGAGAGACCTTCAAGCTCACTGCCGAGTGACACAATCCCAAATCCTAAGGAAGAATGCAAGGCAATACAATTAAGGAGCAGGAGAACATTGGAGAGCAGAAAAAGACCACTAGAAAAGGAAGCCAATGATAATGATGCAATGGCAAGCAAGCAAGCTTAAAAAAAAACTCCAGAAGAGGAGGAACAATCAAAAATTCTAAAAAAGGAGAATGAAGCTATTGAAGAGCCAACAAAGAATCAAAAGCAACAAGCAGAGAAGACCTTTGTACCTCCACTGCCATATCCCCAGAGATTCAACAAGGAGGCAAAGGACCAACAATTTCACAAGTTCCTTGAGACTTTCAAGAAGTTGGAGATAAATATTCCCTTGGCTGAGGCACTTGAGCAAATGCCTCTGTATGCCAAGTTTTTGAAGGAGCTTATCAATAAGAAAAGAAGTTGGGATGAGAAAGAAACCATACTGCTTACTGAGGAATGCAGAGCCTTGATTCAAAAAGGGCTTCCTCCTAAGCTTGAGGACCCAGGGAGCTTTTTGCTACCTTGCACCATTGGGGAATTAACCATCACTAAAGCAATGTGCGATCTAGGAGCAAGTATCAACTTAATACCATCCTCCTTGGTAAAAAAGTTGCATATAGAGGAAGTTAAACCAGTACAGATATCTCTAGAGCTAGTAGATAAGTCAACGGTATACCCCAGGGGTATGATTGAAAACCTTCTGGTCAAGGTGGACAATTTGATATACCCTGCAGATTTTGTGGTTCTGGATTCAGATGGGGTGATGGTGATTCTATTATACTGGGAAGGCCATTCTTGGCCACTGCTAGAGCTATCATAGACATAGAGCAAGGAGAACTAACTCTCAGGATGCATGATAAGAGTGTCACTCTGAAGGTATTACCAGAAGCCCAGTTTAGTAATAGGAGGAGGCACTCTATGGAAATTGACAAGGTGATTCACAACAATATCCCAAGGCAGAAGATTGTGCAGAAGGATGAAAAAGTCCAAGAGGACATTGGAGTATTAGCTACTGAAGAGAGAAATCCCCAAGGTAAGTCTACAACCATAAAAGAAAGATCAAAAAGGGGGATGAAACGCAGAAACAAAACAAAAAGGGGTTGGAAGAACAGGAAGATTCCAACAGAGGGGCTTTCCAAAGGTGACAAAGTGCAATTGATATATCAACAACTGGGAGCAAGCCAACAGACTGATGACTATTACACTGTCAGCAACATAATCTCGTTGGAACATGCCGAAATTGAACACCAGAGAACAAAGAGGAGGATCACAGTCAGGGGAGACAAGTTGAGGAACTACAAGCACCAACCACCATAAAAGAAAGCCCCAATGTCAAGCTAGTGACAATAAAAGAGCGCTCCATGGGAGGCAACCCATGATTTAAGATTCATGTCATTTTAAGTTCAATAAGCTATGATCATTTGAGCATGAATTTTTTTTCCTTTTCATGAACATACCCACTGAATGCATACACTGTTTTGAAACATATGCTGAGAATTCTGAGTTTGGTGTGCCTTCAAGCACACCAAACCAATGTCACAAACCATTTCATGCTATATGCTTAAGTGTTTTGATAAAACATACAACCAAACACTAAGTTTGGTGTCTGCAAAGGCTAAAGTGCCAATGGAAGAGGAGAATCCAATGTGGTTAAGCCAAGGCATGCCTATAACCATTGAAAGAATGATGATGGCTCCTGAAGCACATCAAGGCCGAAGACCACATGGAAGAAGGCAGAGAGAAGAACCAATGGAGGGAGAAGAATTACAAGAGGAAGAAGAGCCACAAGAGGAGGAGGAACATCAGCACATTCCTCTACATAACAATCTGGACATGACTCAAATGCAGGAAGCAATTGGAAGATTATCACAACAGTACATGAGAATTCAAGAAAGGCAAGAGGAATACCATTCACTATACATGAAAAACCAACAAGAACAAGAAGAACGGGAGCTAAGAATGATGAACAAACAAAGTGAATTTGAGTCAAAATTCCTTGTGATGCAAGAAGAGCATGCTTTTCAATCTCATGAATCATTTGGAAAGTTGGAACAAATGCAAGCTGAAAATTTGAGGGCTCTCAAAGAGTTCACAACACTCCAAGATGCAAGATATGAAGTCCAAGCCGACTACAACATAAATAGTCAAATCAAGCTGAACTATATTGGAGAGCATCTGCACAACATGGATCCAGCTTTTCCAACTTTTGATGAATTCTTCAAAAGGAGAAGTGAGATAGAAGTAAACAATGCAATGAAGCTTGAAGATAGAGTAGAGGAAGCGATGAATAGAGCTGGTTTCTGACGGGATCAACAGACAACAGACATGGACACAGGGAACACCAGCAACCAGGTGTATGAAAGAAGAAAGAAAAAGCATGACAAATAAAAGGTGGACTTGCTTTTTGTTCATCACTACAAAGAAAAAAAGCATGCATTATGTCTGTTTTAAGTGGTCCTTGCATCTTTAAGTAGTTATTATAATTAATAGTCTTTGCATCATGTTTGTTTCTCTTAAAATAAGTAAGCTAGTCTATGTGTGTGCTTGTGTGTTTACTTTCACTGAACAAAAAGCATGTGTTGTCCCCTGCATCTTTAATTCAATAAAAGAAATGTTTGAATATCAAGTGAGATAGTTCTCTGTTAGATAGAAGTACAATAAAAGTAAGTGGTGGTGTGTGTGTGTGATTGTATAATAGCTCACTTTAGTGAATAAAAGAACTAGGGTGTCTCCTTCTAAGTATAAAGTGGCCTACTGTCTATGAATCTCAATCAAATAAAAGTCCTTGGTTAGACAGAAAAACAAAAAGGCAAAAAAAAAAAAAAGCCAAAGAGTGGCAGAACAAAAGAAAAACAAAAAGAAACAAAGCTGGACACCAATAGCTTGAACCTTAGAATATATGCCTGTGGTGTCTTTGTATTAGGATCTGCTTGGACTATTAAGTTCTTTGGAGTGCATCAACACTCGGTGACTTGGGTTAACTAACCCGGGATCATCAGCTGAAAGTCCACTATCAAGAGCAACCTAACTACAAGGCATTTAGTAGCCCAAAGAGGTGCTGGGCATCAATGTTCTAAGAAGGAATGTGAGCCAAGTGTCTATAGTGAATAATGTGTCAAGTATAAAGAAAAGGAAATGAACTTGCTACACATGACACTCAAATAAAGCTTATGAACAATATAATAGCCGAGGATAAAGAAATAATGAGAGGTCATAGCAGTATGTTACTTGAAGCTTGAAGGAGACTTTCTAGGCTTAAGAGTCAATAAGAGGTGAGTGTTTACATATCCACATAAAACCCCATCAAAAAGCTTGAGCAAAAGTTTGCCTCAAACTTTTTGGCAAACTTTTTGCATCACAAATCAACACCCTGGAGAGCAAAAGTTTGCGCCAACGTTTGCCTCAAACTTTTTGGCAAAGGTTGGCGCATGAACAACACACCTTGGAGAGCAAAAGTTTGCGCCAACGTTTGCCTCTAACTTTTTGGCAAACGTTGGCCCCATGAGTGTGCAAGGGGAGGCCAACGTTTGAGCAAAAGTTTGACCCCAAACTTTTGCCCAAACGTTGGTATCAGCAAAAGAGGGTGGCTGATGTGAAAAGTTTGAGTAAAAGTTTGCCTCAAACTTTTACTCAAACTTTTACTCAAGCTTTCATGATTCCAAACCCGGTTCATTTCGGTTCTTCTCCAAACTCCAAGAGCAATCAACCAAGGCCTCTATCAACCCAATTCCATCAAGAGCAAAGGCCCAATTGAAGGCTTGAATACCATTTGAAGAAAGTGTATAAATAGCATAGGATTTAAGTTTTCAGAGAGCTTTCCTTTTCGGTTTTGATTAGTGCACTTAGTAGAGAACTCATTTTACATTTCTTGGCATTGTTGTTTTAATTCAAGAGAATTTGGGAGGAGAATTGATCTCTCTTCTTCCTTGTTCTTGCCCAGCACTCTTTACTTTCCTTGTCTTGGATCTTGGGTTAGAGAATTGAAGGAAATCTGTTTCAATCTCATCCTGAGATCTCTCTGTTTCATTTTACTGCATAATTGAATTTCCATTTTGGTTAATTTCTTCTGTCTTCTACTTTCTCTGCAATTTACAATTCTTCGTTTCCCTTGCAATTTTTCTTGTTGGATCTAGGAAGGCATTGAGATCTAGGCTTGGTTTTCTAGTCTCTTGGGTCCTAAGATCCGGATTTCCCATTTCCCATTCTCTGTTTACTACTTTTCAAGCTTATTTACATTTCTGTTTTAAGATCCGGTTCAATTCAAGTCATCCTTTACTTCTCTGCTTGTTGCAATTTTACTTTTCCTTATTTAATTTTTGCAAATCCAATTCCCAATTCCCTTTACAATTCAAGCCATTTACATTTCTTACACTTTAAGATTCTGCAATTTACATTTCTTACGTTCTAAATTTCTTCCATTTAATTTCTTGTTCTTTAAGATTCAACACTTTAAATTTCAGCTCTCTTTAAATTCAATGCAATTTAACCATTCCCTTTACTTTCCATGCAATCTAAATTCTGCAAATCACAAATCACTCAACCAAATCTTGATTCGCTTGACTAAATCAACCACTAAACTAAAATTGCTCAATCCTTCAATCCCTGTGGGATCGACCTCACTCCCGTGAGTTATTATTACTAGATGCGACCCGGTGCACTTGCCAGTTAGATTTGTGTGTTTGGAATTCGTTTTCCAAAAATACACATCACCTTTTCAGCTACTTGATGATGGGTGCCTAGAAAAAAAAGCCAAGATCAGAAAGAGAAAATGGGAAGCGCTCACATCACCGATCACCAAGATTAATACAAACATCATAAGGGAGTTTTATGCTAACACCCTAAGGATTAATATGACCGAAGCCCTAACATACAAGAGTTATGTACGGGGAGTGGAAGTGGACTTTAGTCTGAAGACCATCATGAAGGTGTTAGGACTTAGGCCAGCACATTTTGATGAGCCGGGGTACCACGAAAGAGTAAATGGAAACCCAGATTATGATGAAATCTCTAGTGATATATGTGTGGTGAATGCTGACTAGGAGAGGGATAATCAAGGAAGGCACAGTGAACACCTCGGAAGTTAACAAGCAAAGGGTTGTCATGCTACACTGCATAATGGTAGGGGGAGAGATAAAGGTCCACGAGATCATTGCAAATGACATTCAAAAAGTTGCAGAGAAAAATTCTAATGAAGCCTGGCTCTATTATCCAAGCACCATTATGAGGTTATGCATGAAGGCCAGAGTGCCACTAGAGGATGCACATCCAACATGGCTGTATCCAGGCATGCCTATAACTGTCGAAAGGATGATGAATGTCACAGAGGCACAACAGAGTCGAAGACCACAAAGAAGGAAAAGGAGAGAAGAACCACGGGAGGAAGAAGAACAATAGGAAGAACAAGAAAAAGAGCAACAATTCCAACCACAAACCAACATGGACATGGGCAGGATGCAAGAAGCAATTGAAAGGCTATCCAAACAGTACCTAAGGGTCCAAAAGAAACAAGAATAATTCCATTCACAATACATGAGAGCTCAAGAGAGACAGGAGGAACTTCATTTGAGGATGATGAGCCAGCAGAGAGATTTTGAGTCAAGATCTCTAGTTATGCAAAGAGAACAAGCTTCACAATTTCAAGAATCTTTCAACCAGCTGGCCCAGCTTCAAGTTGATAACATCAGAGCTTTCAAGGAGTTCACGGCCCTTCAGGATGCAAGATATGGAGTTCAAGCGGACTATAACATAAATGGCCAAATCAAGCTCAACTACATTGCAGAACATCTACATAGTCAGAACCCAGCATTCCCAATTTATGATCAATACTTCAAGGAAAGAAGTGACATAGAAATAGACAAAGTAATATGCCTTGAAGACAGAGTGGAAGAAACGATGAAGAAAGCTAGATTCTGGACAAAGCTAAAGGGAAAAGGCAAGGGAGAAACCAGTAAGCAAGCGAGCCAGAAGAAGAAGAAAGACAAAAAGGACAAAAATTGAAAGGTGGACTTGCTCCTTAATCATTCCATTCAATAAAGAAAGAACACGTCTGTGTTAGTTAAAAGTAACTTTTAGTTTAAGTCATTTTGCATTCTGTGTGTTTAAATTTGCAATAAGTATGCTAGCCTAGGTGTGTGTGCTTTCACTTTCACTTGTCTGAATGCTTGGCTTGTCCACTGAGTCTTTTTAATTTCAATAAAAGAAATGTTTGAACAGAAGTAGAATAGTTCCTTTTTAGCAAGAAGTGAAATAATAGTAAGTGGTGGTATGTATGTTTGATTGTGTAGTAGCTCACTTATAATGAATAAAGGATAGACTGTTCTCCTTTTTAAGTTAAAACTAGCATGCTGTCTATGAATCTTAGTAAATAAAAGTCCTCGGTTGAAAGAGAAACAAACAAAAAGAAAGAAAAAGAAAAGCCAAAAGTGGCAACAAAAACAGAAGAAAGCAATGAATAAGGCTAGACACCAATAGCTTGGACCTTAGGACATATGCCTGTGGTGTCTTTGTACTAGGATCTGCTTGGATGATTAGGTTCTATGGAGTGCTTTAACACTTGGTAACTTGGGGTAACTAACCCGGGATTATCAACGGAAAGTCCATTATCAAGAGCAACCTAGTTACAAGATATTTAGTAACCCAAAGAGGTGCTGGGCATCAATGTTCTAAGAAGAAATGTGAGCCAAGTGTCTGTAGTGAAAATTTGTTGAGTACAAATAAGCTAAGAAACTGCTACAACACATGACACAGAGCTAAAATTTACAAGAAAAGAAAATAAAGAATAGCAACCACCAAGGATGAGTGAATAATAAGAGGTCATAGTAGTATGTTAATTGATACTTGAAGGAGACATTCTATGCCTAAAGATCAATAAGAAGTGAGCTTCTGCATTTTTTGCATAAAACCCCATTAACTAATAAATAATGACTTGCTAATATGAACATACCCTTCTGTTTCATTCTTTCTTCTTAATAATTCAGTAATTTCTTAGGGACAAGCAAGATTTAAGTTTGGTGTTGTGATGCCAGGGCATCTTAGGGTAGTTTCACTATCCTTTTTCTTTGTTTTTAGTAGGTTTTATGCACTTTCTTGAGTTATAGGTAAGCAAATTGGGTAGAAATTCATGTATGCCTAGATTCATTCAATCATGATTAATTTGATGCAATTTCATGAGAATTTTGCTATAATTATTTGTGTGCAATGAATGATGAGAATTCTCGTGACTTTAGCAAGGCTTTGACGCATATATTGGTTGATGACAGGTGAAAGAAAACATGGAGGAAGGTTGAAGAAGGAGCCTAGAAAAGATGAAGAGGAAGCAACGTTGGAAGAGAGGCAGAGCAATTCTCTGCATAGTGTGCTGATATTCACGTTTGAGGGAGCGTTGGACATCCAACGTTACCCCCAACGTGGTGATAAAAACTTCAATTCTGGAGCTAAATGGTTTTTGAGTGAAGCGTACGCGTCTATCACGTGTACGCGTGAAAAAGCAAAATTTTCATATCCACGCATAAGCGTGAGTCACGCGCACACGTGGAATGGAAAAATCGACCATCCATGCGTACACGTGGGTCACGCGTACGCGTAAAAATCGAACGTTGGAGGTCCAACGTTGCCTCAAATGCTGCCTCCAACGTCTGCGATGCCAAGGCCAGAATTTGGAGTTGGGAATTTTGAATCGACGCGTATGCGTCAGTGACGCGTGCGAGTCGATAAGAAAAAGGGCAACTCATGCGTAAGCATGGTGTACGCGCACGCGTGAAGAAGGAAAATCTCAGCCTTCACGCGTGTGCGTGGTGCACGCGTACGCGTGAAGAAACAAAATCACAGATTTCACGCTTAAGCATAAAGCACGCGTACGCGTGGGTAAGCAGAACGTTGGCCCTCCAACGTTGGGTCAAACGCCAATGACAGCAGCACTATCTGGTTTTTCTAATTTTTAAAGAAGGGCGTCTGAGTCAACGTTGGCCATCAAACGTTGACTCCAATGTGAAGCATCAGAACTCACAATTCAAACAGATCTCTTCTCAATAGCAACAACGGAAACCAATTGGAGCCATTTTCAATCCAATCCCATCAAGGCCAAAAGCCCAATTCAGATATTGAAGATCAACAGAAGAAAGTGTATAAATAGTTTAGAATTTAAGCTAGAAAGGACCTTTTTTCCCATTTTTTGAATTTTTACACTTACTGCACTTTTCGTTTTGAATTAAGAATGTATCTTTTAATTCTAATTTCCTTTTTGAGAGCTATGAACAACTAAACCCCTTTTCATTGGTTTAGGAACCTTTATTGTAATTCAATGGGTCAATAGTAGTTTTCATCTTCTTCTTCTTTCTTTTCTCTTGATTTTTGTTAGAAGGCTTTCAGTCTTAATTCAATTGGATAGTTGTCTTGAGAGAGAAGCTATCCATAATTGGAATTCTTTGGAGCCTTGAGAGAGGAATGAAGAATTCATGCTAGAATTGCTTTCTCACATTGGATTAGATTAGGGCCTGGATGGATATAGTGACATGTAATCCTACCAACACTTTGATCTATGAAGTTGTGTGATATAGTCAATGACCGAACTTCAACTCTTCCCATGAGCAATTAAATCAAGACATTGGGCAATTGTTCATGCTTAGAGAGATTGGTGAGCCAAGACATTGGGATCCAATCATCTAAGATTGCCAAGCAATGTTAATGAATGCATTGATTGAGGAAGAGGTGAAAATGATTTGATCCGGAGAATTCAATATCTCCCAAAACCCAATGAATCCCCATCTCTGATCTACCCATTCTGTTTACTTTCTGTATCTTTAATTTCATGTTTAATCTCCATTCCCATTTAATTTCTTGCAATTTCAGATTCTGTCATTTAATTTCTTGCAATTTAATTCCTGTTATTTACTTTCTTGCAATTTAATTTTCCCGCCAAATTTTCTTTTTACAATTCTCAACCAAATCCGATTTCGCTCAACTAGAACAATTCACCAATTATAATTGATCGATCTACCAATCCCTGTGCGATTTAACCTTACTCTACAGTGAGTTTTTACTTGACGACAAACCGGTGCACTTGCCGGTAGGAAAATTGTTGAGAGGCAAATTTCCGCGAATCAAGGAGCTTCACCCTCAATTAGAATGGATGCGCACTAACCCTGGTGCTCAGATCTAGAGGAGTATTGGTGGCTGCTCAAACCAGCATCAATCACATACAACCTGCCATTGAAGGAATCATTCACAATTGAAGAAGACAGTAAGACCAGGGTTAATCCAGAAGGACAAAGCAACTCCAAGCCTTAACCATCTAAGATTTAAGATTATCATTGTAAACATATCAATCTAATTCCATCTTCTAATTCAAACCAACAACTTGTTGATTCGCCTGACTAAGACCTGCAAGATAACCATAGCTTGCTTCAAACCACAATCCTCGTGGGATCGATCTTGACTCACTCAGGTATTACTTGGACAACCTAATGCACTTGCTGGTACAGTTGTATAAAGTGTGGGGATTCGTGCACCAAGTATTTATTCATTTTAAACAGAGAAATTAGCAAATGCAAAGGGAGTTAGAAGTGGTAGCAGTACATTTAGATAGTGAGAAAAATCAGAGGTTGACGCAATTTGATAAAGTTCCTGAACTGTTAAACCGAGCTACCAGTTGTTATGTAGTAATTGGTGATTTTAATGTAATAGCAGCTTATCACGAAAAAGAATGAGGGAGAATGAAGTCTACATTGTCAATAGCAGCCTTTTATGAATTCATCAATGGCACTCATTTGGTGGATATAGGCTACTCGGAAATGAAATTCACTTGGTATAACAAAAAGTATAGGGGAAATTTTACTCAGGAAAGATTAGACTGATGTCTGGTTTCTCAATAACTCAAAGACGATTATCCAAGTCCTTCTATTGTGCATCTAGAAGATATGGGTTCAAACCGCTGCCCTATTCTTTTTAACTCAAACATGGAAGGAAGGAAGACTAAGAGGAGATTCCACTTTCAAGAGCGATAGTGTAGGAAGGAAGAGGTGCTGAATATTGTGAAAGAGGCATGGAAATATGGTGTTTTAGGTTCTCTAGTGTACAAACTATTTAGCAAACTGAAACAACGCTGGCACTATCTTGTTGATTGGAAAAAGACCAGCCCCAATAACTCAAAAAACTATTGTTGATCTTAAGGTGAAGCTGGTGACAGAGAAAGCTAAAGGCAAAAATGCATATAGAGAAGTAATTCATACTCTAGAGGAAGACTTGGTGGATGCATTTGAGATGGAAGAGAGGTACTAGAAAGAAAAATCAAGAATTCAATGGCGGAAGTGGGGAGATCAGAATACTAAAATTTTCCATTCTAAATTTTAGCATAGAAATCGAAAACACAAGATCCACATACTATAAGACAGTTTTGGTTCATTCAGAACGAATCCAGAGGGCATAGCTCAAGTTTCTCAAAACTACTTTCAGGAGCTTTTTTCATTCTCTAACCCTCGGTAAGCAAGGGAGTACATTCGCTCAATTCAAAGGAAGGTGGATGATACAACTGATCAGATGCTCACAAGACAAGTAACAAAAAGTGAAATCAAGGTTGTTATTTTTCCTATTAATCCTTTCTCATCCCTAGAAATAATAGATTCACAGCAAAATTCTTTCAATTCTACTAGAAAACTATCAAAAAGGAGGTAGTGGAAGCGGTTGGTAGGTTTTTAATGGGATGGTAAAATTATGAGAGCCATAAACTATACTCAAATTTGTCTCATTCCAAAAGTTCCTATGGCAGAAATGATGACTCAGATAAGGCCAATAAGCCTTAGTAGTGTCTTCTATAAGGTAATCTCTAAAGTCCTAGTACATCGCATGCAAAACGTTATGAATAAGCTAATTAGTGATAATCAAAGTGCATTTATTAAGGAAAGGTTGATTAGTGATATCATCCTCATTACCCATAAATACATGCATTTCCTAAAGAATAATAGATTTGGTGATTATGATTTAGCCCTCAAGCTTGATATGAGCAAGGCGTATGATAGGGTAGAATGGAGTTTTGGTGGGAGGTTATAGAACAATCGGGTTTTTGTAAAAAATAGGTTGATTGGATGAAAGAATGTTTGACTATTGTATCCTATTCTATTACTGTGGAAGGACCACCTCATGGTTTCTTTAAACCATGTAGGGGATTATGATAAGGTGATCCTCACTCTCCCTGTCTTTTTAGAAATTTGTGCAGAGGGAGTATCCCATCTACTCCACAAAGGAGAACAAGCGATTTTAGGTCTAAGGCTTAGTAGTAGCTGCCCTTTTCTTAGCCAATTATTTTTTGCAGATGATTCTATTATGTTCTGTAAAGCAACATATACATCATGCCAACACCTTATGCATACCTTACAGACCTATGGTGAATTGAGTGGTCAAGTTATTAATTTGTCCAAATCAGTAGTATTTTTCAGTCAGAACACCGCATAACAGACCCAGAATTATCTATCTCACATCCTACAAGTTCCTCATGTGGACAGGCAAGACAAATACTTAGGGCTACCATCTTTTAACTACATTCAGGACAATGTTGTGAAGAAACTGCAGATTTGGAAAACGAATTTATTATTAGTGAGCAAAAGAGAGGTCCTCATTAAGCTAGTGGCTACTGCTATACCAATTTATACGCTGAGTTACTTTAAACTTTCAGATTCTCTAATAGAAGACATTCAGAAGAAAGTCATGCAAATTTGGTGGGGCTAGAAAAATGATGAAAGGAGATAGCACTGGGTTAGATGGGACATTGGTTGACAACAGAAAGAGTAAAGAGGAATGGGATTCAAAGATTTAAAGAAGTTTAATTTGGCGATGCTTGCAAAACAGGGCTAGAGATTAATGACAAAGACACATTCTTTAGAGTACAAAATTTATAAGGGCAAGTATTTCAGGTACTCATCTTTTTTAAAGTCAGATATCGGTCAGAATTCTTCCTGGGCTTGGAGGAGTGCATTAGAAGGGAGGAAGGTTCTCGAGAAATGATTGTTTTGGTCTCTAGGAAAGGGAAGTTCGGTGAGAATATTTGAAGACCCATGGTTGGAGAATTTTAATCTTATTCCAGTGCACTACCAGCCTAACACATACTCAAATCTAATCTAGGTTAATCAATTATATGACAGCAATAGTGTAACAACCCTGATTTTCGAGTACGCGAGATTTTTTCTAAAAGTACGAATTTCTCCGGAAGATCAGTAAGGGGAAAACCTCTGATATATCATCAAGTATCTCAATCCTCATTGTCATTATGTCATCTTTAAGTTCGAACCTTTTCTGAGACAAGCTCGATAACGCGGTCGCGAAGAACCTAGTTTTTGAACCGTATCGGTTAGGAGTTTTGATTCGGTTTTTCGTAAATAGTCTCAGTTTGACAAACCGGACTCGATTCATGAGAAAAGAGAGATAATAGGATAATACCATCATTATATGAGTATTAGAAGCCTCTTTAATGATATTATAAGGTTACTTGATCAGTTTTAGTTAAAAACAGAAAAATCGGTTTAACCGGGTTCACAAATTACTGGTGCAGCTTAGCACCAGCACTCTCTGGTGACTTTAGTAATGCTAAGGCCTCATTATTCATGTTTTATTCTCATAATAAATATGTTACTAGTGTCATTTATGCTAGTAGCTCAGAAAATAATTTTTAGAGATGTTTTTGCAAGTGTTCCGATACATCTAGTTTTAGTAGTTATACACCTGAGATATTTTAATATTTTATTAATCCACCTCCAAGACAACCAATCACAACTCACCCTACACCCCCAAAACCCCCAAGGCTGGCTCATTTTCACTTTGTGGCCGAAAATAGGTAGAGAGAAAAAGAGAGAAAAGTTCTTAGTTCCAAATCTTCAAATCTTGATTTCTGCTGAACTAAAACTCAAATCAAAACTCCGATTTCACCAAAATGATCCTCTCTTCTTCCTCTACATAACCATGTGACTTATCAAGGCTGGAAATAAGGTGAGATGGCTGTCTCCCTCCCTCTTCAATTCGGTTTTCAAGGAAAACCATGCAAAACATGTGTTTTCTTGATGTTCTTCCTTAGGAATCATGCTTAACATTACTTGAGGGCCAAGAAATATTAATTTTCAGCAAGTCTAAGGTGAGATATCTCTTCCTAACATTCTGAGGGAGATTTGGTCAGTTGAGAGTTTGTGGATTTAAAGTTGTTCTTGATGTGTTTTAGGATTTCATCAAATCCTGGGTCTTGTTGCTTCATTCTCTCCTCATAGCTCTGGGTGGAAGCTGTCTGCTTTACCATCATCATTCTCTCTATGTTATTGGGGTTGTAATCAATGGACTTCTCCCTCGCATAGCTAAGATAGCCATAGAGTTGTCCTGTAACAACCCTGATTTTCGACTACGCGAGATCATTTCTGAATAGATGGGGCTTTAGTGGCTGCTAATTTATTATGAATTATAGTAAAAATCGGTTGCTGAAAAGACTGAAAAACGGGTAAAAACAGAGAAGGAATCTGAAGAATTTATGAAGAACATGAAGAACACTTTGAGTGTGATGAAGAACAATGAAGAACAGGCCTTAGATCTTAAAAAAGGCAAGGAAGTAAAATTTTTGGTGTTTTAGGGGTTATTTAGTAATTTCTGAAAGTTAGGGTGGTAAAAGTAGAAATATTAAAAGTTACGGGTGGTAAAAAGTGAATTTTAAAGAAATAACCATATAACGTATCAAGGCTGGAAATAAGGTGAGATGGCTGTCTCCCTCCCATTTCAATTCGGTTTTCAAGGAAAACCATGCAAAATATGTGTTTTCTTGATGTTCTTCCTTAGGAATCATGCTTAACTTGACTTGAGGGCCATGAAACGTGAATTTACAGCAAGTCTAAGGTGAGATATCTCTTCCTAACATACTGAGTGAGGTTTGGTCAGTTGAGAGTTTTTGGATTTAAAGTTGTTCTTGATGTGATTTAGGAGGAAAAAGTGCTTAAGGACCACCTGAAAGTTTAACCGGATTTGTAGCAGCAAATCAAGGTAGGGATTGACGAATTTAATCTTGATTGATTGTGTTTGAGTTGTGTGATTATAATATGGTTTGGTTATGCTTGAAATTGATTGTTTATATGAGTAATTCTTGTTGAAATTTTGGTGAAAATTTGATGAAATTTGATGATATTCAACTTTGAATTTGTGTTCTTCATGGCTGCTGGAAAAACGAACCCTAGACCTTAAATTGGGGTTCAATTTGTGTTAAAATCATGTAGAAAATATGGGGTTTTAGTGGCTGCAATTTTATTTTAAATTTTGGTAAAAATCGGTTGCTGAAAAGACTGAAAAACGGGTAAAAACAGAGAAAGAATCTGAAGAATTTGTGAAGAACATGAAGAACACTTTGAGTGTGGTGAAGAACAATGAAGAACACCTTTTAGATCTTGAAAAGGGCAAGGAAGTAAATTTTCTGGTGTTTGAGGGGTTATTTTGTAATTTCTGGAAGTTAGGGTGGTAAAAGTATAAATATTAAAAGTTACCGTGGTAAAAAGTTAATTTTAAAGGTTAAAAGTTAAAAAGGGGTAATTTTCGAAAATTTAATGATAAAATAATAAATAATAATAAAATATTAAATATTAATATTTAATTAAAAATAATATTTTAATAAAAAATAATAAAATAATGCGGAAAAGGCAGTTTTCTGTAAAAGTTTTAGAAAGACAACTTTAAGCACAGAATCTCATAATTACTTTCATAAAATACTTAGGTAGTGGTAAAAACATATTCGTGAGGCAAAGATAAATAAAAGATAAAAAGTTGAAGAAAAGATAAAAATCGAAGAAAAAGTCTGTAAAGTTTTAACGACAGAAAAACAGACAGAGACTAGTGAACGAACTAGGGCAACATAGTTAGTCCTGGAATTGCGAATAAGGTTAGGTATTATATGAAAAGTTAAACTGTTTCAGTATAGACTTAACGAACCTATACTTGGGACAGGATAACTATTCATACCGAAATTTACATAATCTTTAAATACATACGTTAAACGGAGAAATCAGAGCAGAGTAGAGAAACACAGAGAACAGAGTAACCAGAGAGAAGTAAAGAGATACAGAGAACAGAGTAACCAGAGTAGAATAAAGGGATACAGAGAAAAGAGTAATCTGATAAAGAGAAATGGTTTGAGTTGAGATGTTGTAAAAGTAAAAGCTGTAAAGTTTGTATAGTATAATTGAACAGAGAAAGAAAGAAGTACTGTATGAGAATGTGAAAGTGATGATTTATAATGAGAATGATAATGGATGATGATAATGAGAAAAGAGTAATATAACAAAGAGAATAGACGAGAAGAGTATAAAAATAAAGAGTTAAGCCTTGTGGCATGATATTCTATTATATGTTCATCTGATGCTTTCTATTGGCCCTAGAGGTCCTGTAGGCCCAAGTTCACCTACAGTAAGTTGTTATTCCTGTAGGCCGAAGTTCACCTGCAGTGAATATCAATTGTGTATCTCAGAGTGTTGCTCCTATAGGCCGAAGTTCACCTACAGAGAGTTGTGATACCTGTAAGCCAAAGTTCACTTACAGGGGTGCTATTTCTGTAGGCCGAAGTTCACCTACAGAAAGTTGTTGTGATTAAACCATTTCTGTAAGCCGAAGTTCACTTACAGAGGTGTTATTTCTGTAGGCCAAAGTTCACCTACAGAAAGTTGTTGTGTTGTGTTTAGACTATTCCTGTAAGCCGAAGTTCACTTACAGGAGTGCTATTTCTGTAGGCCGAAGTTCACCTACAAAAAATAAGCCATATCTTGGACTAGTTCCTAGGTAATGTCGGGCTGCAGGGTATAAACCGACACGTGAGCTCATGGCCTGCATAGGACAGACATGCATCATACTTGGTTGCGCATTTCCTCTGTTATGATTGTTGTTTGAATGTATGCTTTCTTTGTTTTCATTCTATTCTTTGTGTCTGTGTTTTGTTTCCTTGTATTCTTTTGTTTGTGTTTTGCTTTCTTAGTTTCTTTATTTATCTGTATCTTCTGTTTACTATTTCTCTGTATTCTGCTATATGTCTGCTAAGCGACACGAAATTAATGAATTTAACTAATAACCCCGACCCTACTAAGAACTCCCCAGTTCTTACCCCTTCTCTCTCTCTTCCCCCTTCAGATGGAAGCATGAGCACCCTTCTGTAGTTTACTAATGACTGTTCTGCAAAGAGGATTCCACTCTAGGTAGTCTTCTGAGTCTAGAGTGAACTCCGTTACCTGTTTATATGTATATATTGTGAGGCCAGCCAACGTCTGCACCCTGCTTATCTACAAACTTTAGCCTAAGTCCTCCGTACAATGTTGCCGTTATGTGGCCACTCGATGAAGTACTTGAGAGACGCTCTTTGATAACATATGATCGTGCAGAGGAGTAGTAGACGACCTTCTACCTTTTGATGACGTTCAACCTGACTTGAGTTTTGAAGACCTAGAACGTACTTTCCCTCGCTTTAGTAGTTTAGAGGGACTAGGTGAGTATAGAGTCTAGGCTAGCCTGGGTGCCAGCTTAGGGACTTCTTGAACAGGTCAGGACCTGGGATGTTCTATGTATATATATGTATATAGTTATTATCTAGTTATATCTAGGGGTGTCCTAACTAAAGATCTTTACTCTAATAAAGGCTGGATAACCGAATGATATCAACTGCTTGTGATATATTTATGTATGGTTGTTTAATACTGTTTTATCTACTATCAGTTGTGAATTGCTTATGAATGATTTCTTCTATTAATCCAAATATTTTCAAAATAAAAAAAAGTACCTCGTAAAATAACTACGCTTTTAACAACGAATCAGGCTCATATAATAAATAATAGATAATAAATAGGTAGACAAGTTGGTAGCGCTCAGTTTCTAGTATGATCATGACATACCAGAAATTGGGTCGTTACAAATAGACAATGGAATGAGCAATTAATCAGAGACAAATTCCTACAAGCAATTGCAAGTGCTATTCTATGGACAAAAATAAGTGATAATGAAGATGAAATTACATGGAAATTGGAGAACCATGGTCACTATTCTATTTTTTTGGGTATTGAGTTGCATTTCAATTTTACCATCCCCCATTAGATCAACTCCGAGAAATCTGCAGCAAAAAGAAAATCTGAGAAGAAACATGGAAGATATCATGCCCAGTGAATGTAATACCCTATCACACTAAGCTTTAACCTATATTCGTGAAGCAAAGGCGATAAAGCATCACAACAGTTCTAATGCTCCATACAATAGTATATAATCAAGAAATAGTATAACTAGAAGCCCGATGAAAGGAATTAAGGATCAAAGACACATAGAACAGAGATACAAAGCGCGAATCATCCACACCCGATAACTATATGCGTTAACACGAAAGGAACAAAACATAATATATAAAACATTGTCAATAGCTCCAGGATACATACAATAATACTTAAAGTAAACAAGTTATATATATGCATAATATACAACAGAGAAGTAGTCACAGCCTACGGAGTTTAGGCCGATCAGCTCAACAGAATATATAACAGAGTTTTTGAAGTTTAAAATAACTAACATTGTATCTCTCAAAGTTTTGAATTACAAAGCCTCTAAGGCAACATAGTATACAATAATCAAAAGTGAGACAAATGTACAACAAAATAAACAAAAGACCAAAAGTATGTATATATTAACAATATGTCTTTAATTACAAGAAAGAGTATCAAGAGTGTAGCAATAAAAGGGAACAATTAAGAAATAATTACAATGGAGGCAAGCAAAAATCTAAGATCAAAATGGAAATAGCACTTTGCAATATAAACCCTAATTAAACCCTGAGGAAAATTGAGAGAAAAAAACCTAAACTAAACTACCCTAAACTACCTAAAACTATACCTAAGTGTGTTGTATATTGTGTGGTATGAGTTGGTGTTGCTAGCCCTCCTTATATGCTTCAGATCAAGGTTCTAAAAACCGGACCGGACCGGCCAGTTCAATCGGGTTAACCGAAAATTGGTCAGCTAGCCGGTCCGGTCTACCTACAAAACTGTCTTGTAAAAAACCGGTAAAAAAACTGGTCGAACCGGTGGTTAACCGGCGAACCGATCA
>NC_029794.2:80328412-80332534 GCF_000816755.2 Arachis ipaensis
GGTCAAACCGGCGAACCGGTCAAACCGGCGAACCGGTCAAACCGGCCAGGTTTCATCGAGTACCGATTTTCCCTCCCAAGCCACGAAACGGTGCCGTTTTGGCGCTACTTAAAAAAAAGGGGGGAAAAATAAAAGAAGGCTGAAGCATGATAAACCACTATTTTATGGTTTATCTTGTGCTCAATTGAGTGGTTTTTATCAAGTCCTTGCACACTTATTCATATGATTTGCATGGTTTACAATTCCTTCCCATTTTTATTCTATGGTTGAAAACTTGTTTCCTAAGCCTTTAAATTGTGTATTTTAATTCCCCTTTTTACCATTTGATGCCCTGATATGTATGTTAAGTGTTTTCAGGCTTTATAGGGCAGGAATGACTTAGAGGATGGAAAGGAAGCTTGGAAAAATGGAAGGAACACAAGAAACTAAGGAGCTGACCAGCGAGGATCGACGCCCAGGCATGGCTCACGTGTGCGCATGATTTAGAAATTTGCACAGCGACGCATGCGCGTACCTGACGCGTAGGCGTGACTAACGTGTACACATGACATGCGCCACGTGCAGAAATCGCAGAAAATACTGGGAGTGATTTTGGGCGAGTTTGGACCCAGTTTTCGGTCCAGAAACGCAGACTAGAGCCAGGGAACAAGTAGAGACTCAAGACACATCGACATATTCACTTATTACACAGTTTTACCTTTTAGTTTTTGGAATCTTAGAGAGAATTCTACCACTTCCTCTAGTGTTCTTCATATTCATAGTTTTAGAGCTTATTGCTTTTGATTTGGATGTTGAGAAGAGTTACTACCTCCATTGAAGTTCTATTATTCTAGCTTGTTTCCTTATTCTATTACTCTTTTAATCCCCCATTAACCCTATTCAGATATGGATGTTTATGATTTTGGGATTTATTAATGCAAAGAACTATTTTTACCTTTAATTAATTTTTAGTTCTTATTTAATTTATCATGTTTTCTTCTTATTCCTTTTATATGTCTGTGAACGTTGTATCCATGTCAACGGAGTAGACTTCCAACTTGACTTGGGAGTTGATTAAGAGGAGACCGTTGAGTTGGAATACTCAAGTGTTAATTTTGATTGGAAGTTGTTGGCTTGCTCTCTAATCTCTGACTCTAATCCTTCTTTAGGAGAGGATTAGGACTTGAGATTTAGAGTTGGTTAGTTAGTTACTTGACTTTCCTTTATTCAGTAAAGGATAACTAAGTAGAACAACAATCCCTTATTATTACACTTGGGAAAATCCAACAAGGATAGAAATTCCAATTAATCTTCTCCCAGTCAAGACTTTTTAATTCGAATATACAAAACCTCGTGTTAATTTTCATTGGTTTAAATTTATAATCGTTTACTTTTCTGTTCTCCAACTGTTAAAATTTCTCGGAAAACTCCTAACCAATAATCTGCACTCTTTTGTCAACTCGTTGGGAGACGACCTGGGAATTCTACTCCCAGTATTTTTATTCTAAAATTGTGACAACCCTTTCTAAATTGATAAGCGGAATTTTCGTCAGTTAAGAACTATACTTGCAATGCTATTTTCATTATAAATTCTTAGTCGGCAATTTTCCGCCCGTCATTTTTTGGCGCCGTTTCCAGGGAGTTGCAATAGTGTGCTAAATTATTGGTTGGTGTAAATATCTTTAATTTTACATATTTGCATATTTTATTTTATTTTATTGCCATGAGCTGTACATTTCTTTCATTGAATAATGCGTTCACTACCTTACTCGAGCTTAGCCGCGTTTGATCCTGAAATTGAAAGAACTATTTCATGTATTAGGCGAGCTCGGTGACGGTTAGCCTCTGAGGGCAGTGAAGTGGTTCTCACCAATTCACCAATCTCATCTGAGGGAAAATCTGAAGTGCCATTTGAGGAAGAAATAAGCTCTTCTTCTAGTAATTCGGTTGATTTACCTGCAGGTAATATGGCAGAGCCCAGAAGGATTACTCTCGAAGAAGCAGGAGCTCCAGACTTTACACTGCAACCGTATTAAGCGCGTCACCCAAATCTGGCTACAGATTTTGAACTGAAGACTGCGCTAATCAACTTACTACCCAAGTTTCATGGCTTACCTACTCAAGAGCCTATCAAGCACCTCAGGGATTTTCAGACAGCCTGTTCTACTACTAGGCGTCATGGTGCAGATGAAACTACTATTTGGCTGTCGTTACCAATTGGGATCTGTTAAGAAGGGAGTTCCTGGACAAATATTTTCCAGCTGAAGTTACAGATAGACTGAGGAAGGAGATTTCCTACATTATCCAAGGCGACTCAGAGACTCTCTACGAATAATGGGAATGCTTCAGGAATCTCCTGGACTCTTATCCCCACCACAAGATTGACCAGATGGTGTTGATCAGTTACTTCACACAAGGCATGAAGCCTCAGGATAAGACCACATTAGATCCGGCAAGCAATGGCTCTTTGAAGAAGTACAAGACGGCGACAGAAGCATGGCAACTGATCACCGATCTAGCTGAGTCTACCCGAAATGCTAGGCATAGGAACAACCATCCCAAAGCTGTTGTGGAGGTTTCCTCTAGTAGTGAGATTGCTGCTCTCACACAGACTCTGGAGAGATGACCATCATACTGAAGCAGCTACAGCTGAATCAACAACAACCTCAGCCTCTCCCACCACAACAGAGTCAACAATTGGTTCCTCGAAGAGTATGCGGAATATGTGCCTATTATACTCATTACACTGATGAGTGTTCGCAGCTCCAACAAGAAGACAACACCTTGGCAGTGATGACAAGTCATCTTAGCCTAGTTTCACTAGCCTTTTTCTTTTGATTTCAATTGAATTATGCACTTTCTTGAGCCACAAGCAAGTCAATTGGGTAGATTTTCATGTTTCCTTTGATTTAATCAACCATAGATAAATTAATGCAATTTCATGAGGATTTATGCTATAATTGCCACATATTATGAAAGAATGACAATCTCATGATTTTGAGCATAGCTTTGATGTGTTTGGTTGATTAATGATAGGTGAAGAAAGCTTGGAGAAAGGTTGAAGCAAGAAGGAATGGCTAGGAGCAAGAGAGAACAAAAAGTTTGAGCAAAAGTTTGCCTCAAACTTTAGCTCAAACTTTTGGAAAAAAAGCTTGCGCCAACGTTTGCCTCAAACATTTTTGGCAAACGTTGGCATCACAAATCAATACCCTGGAGGACAAAAGCTTGCGCCAACGTTTGCCTCAAACATTTTTGGCAAACGTTGGCATCACAAATCAACACCCTGGAGAGCAAAAGTTTGCGCCAACGTTTGCCTCAAACTTTTTGGCAAACGTTGGCGCCATGAGTGTGCAAGGGGGAGCCAACGTTTGCGCAAAAGTTTGACCCCAAACTTTGGCTCAAACATTGGTAGCAGCAAGAATGGGGCAGCTGGTGTAAAAAGTTTGAGTAAAAGTTTGCCTCAAACTTTTACTCAAACTTTTACTCAAGCTTTTATAATTCCCAACCCGGTTCACTTCGGTTCTCTTTCCAACTCCAAGTGCAATCAACCAAGGCCTCTATTAACCCAATTCCATCAAGAGCAAAGGCCCAATTCAAGGCTTGAAGACCATTTGAAGAAAGTGTATAAATAGATTAGGATTTAAGTTTCTAGGGAGTTTTTTTTCTTTTTCGATTTTTGATTTGGTAGTTTGTAGAGAGCTCACTTTTACATTTTGGCATTGTTGTTTTAATTTAAGAGAATTTGGGGAGGAGAATTGATCTCTCTTCTTCCTTGTTCTTGCTTGAATACTCTTTACTTTTCTTGCTTCGGATCTTGGGTGGAGAATTGAAGAAATTCTGTTTCAATCTCACCTTGGGATCTTGTTTAAATTTTCCGCATCATTGAATTTCAGTTTCTGTTAATTGCTTCTTCTTCTACTTTCTCTGAAATTTACATTTCTTCATTTCCTTTGCAATTGTTCTTTTTGGATCTAGGAAGGCATTGAGATCTAGACTTGGTTATCTAGTCTCTTGAGTCCTGAGATCTGGATTTCCATTTTCAATTTCTCTGTTTACTGCTTTTCAAGCTCTTTTATATTTCTGTTTTAGATCCGATTCAACCCAAGGCATCTTCTACTCTTCTGTGTGTTGAATTTAACTCTT
>NC_029794.2:80332987-80336065 GCF_000816755.2 Arachis ipaensis
CATTTACATTTCTTGCACTTTAAGATTCTGCAATTTACATTTCTTGCGTTCTAAGTTTCTGCTATTAAATTTCTTGCTCTTTAAAATTCAGTACTTTAAATTTCAGTTCTCTTTAATTTCATGCAATATACCCATTCCCTTTACTTTCTATGCAATTTAAATTCTGCAAATCACAAAGCTCTCAACCAAATCTTGATTCGCTTGACTAAATCAACCACTAAACTAAAATTGTTCAATCCTTCAATCCCTGTGGGATCGACCTCACTCCCGTGAGTTATTATTACTTGATGCGACCCGGTGCACTTGCCGGTGAGTTTTGTGTCGGATCATTTTCCGCACATCAAGTTTTTGGCGCCGTTGCCGGGAATTGATTAGATTGACAATGATTAAGTGAGGTGGTGATCTAGATCTAGCATTTTTATTTTCTGTTTCTCAAATTTTTGACTAACACACTAACTGTTTGAAGTTTTGTCTCAACTGACTACGCTCAATTTTCAAGAATACCACTATGTGTTTCGTTTGTTGATTTATATGTCACAGGAAAGAAGAGAGGCCAGAGGGAAGGATATCATTGAAGAAGGAGTTTCTGAGAAAGAAGAACACCACAACATGAAGCCACAACTCATTACACTAATCAAGAACAATTGTTCCTATGGTGGAAATCCATTGGAGGATCCTAAACAGCACCTATCCCTTTTTCTGAGGACTTGTGGTGCTGTTAATCTCGATAGTATAAATCATGATACCTATAAGCTCTTGTTATTTCCTTTCTCACTAAAGGATGAAGCGGCACAATGGCTTGAAACCTTTCCCCAAGGAAGTATCACTAGTTGGGATGATTTGGTTGCCAAGTTTCTAGCCAAATTCTCCTCATCCCAACAAAACATCAAGATGAAAAAGGGAATACATCCTTTCATACAAGGAGAGGAAGAACCATTGTTCAAAGCATGGGAAAGATACAAGAAAGCAAGTGACAAAGTGGGTTTCCAAGCATTCTATGAAGAATTAACCCCAGAAACAAAAAGAGCGGTGGATTACTTCTCAGATGGCCTACTCAACGCAACAACAAACATCCAAGGAACTGCAGGGTTCAAAGACAAAAGAGCCAATAACCAACACTCATTTGAGACACCACGGAATGCAATCTCAGAAAAGGAAGTAATGAATCTTGAAGGAGTGAGGGCAATCATGAATCAAAACAAACAGCTATACCAGCAAACTCAGCAACAATTGGAGCCAATAGCTAAACAAATTGATTTTCTACATTCTGTCACAGTGAATGCACAATTTCCACCATGGAAGCCACATTCTTATCTAAGAATGAGGGAATCTCAGCATCAGGAACAAAGGGACTTCAACTATAACAACCCTAACTTCCCAAACCTGCAAAAACACCACCATACCAACAACAATCACTACATACCACCACACTACCCACCCCTCCAACCCCAGATACCTCACAACCAACAAATTTCACAACACTTTCATAGGATCACCAATTTGGAGATCTTAATAGAGATAATGATGGAGCACCAAGAGGAGATAACACAGAACCAGGAAACCTCACTCAGAAGAATTGAGAGGCAAATGCAGCAACTGGCTAAGAACCTCGCAGAAATGGGTGAGAAGAGGGCTGAAGGAAAAGAATCAATCATCCAGGATGAGCATCACAAAGCAAAACTTCACTTAGGAGGAAACCAAAGGCAACAGAAGCCTCAACTTCCATGATCAGAGGATGAAGGATGTCAAGCTAATGACAATAAAAGAGCGCTTGTTGGGAGGCAACCCAACCTGAGGTAGTTTTCTTTTCATAGCTATTTTAATAAAAAGGTTGATTAGTTTTATCTATATTGCAAGAAGCTAAGTTTGGTATTGCACACCAAAACAATATAAGGAAGAATAAAGGATTCTAAGTTTGGTGTTCCACCAAAATCCCATCATAAAACACATTCTCACTTTCTACATAATGCCAGCTTCAAGCATTTAGATAAACTAGTCAACTATGCTGCCGTTTCCTAAGTTTCCAGTTTTGTCAATTTTGAAAAAGAAAAAGAGTTTTACACATGGTTAATCTGATGCACAAGGACCATTGGTAAGGTACTAAGTTTGGTGTTCCCACACCAAAGTAAGTTCAAAAGCCCACAAATAAATCATGCATGCTAACCATTTTTCAACTGCTTTGGGAACAAGCAACTTTCAATATCATTGTAGAGTGTCATACAAGCTTTTGGAAGGATTAAGCATCATCACCCAAAGAAATGAAAGAGGAATGCTAAAACCAGCAATGAGGATGATGAGGAGGAGGACAGCAAGTAGATTCCAAAAGGTTGTATTGTTCAGTGATTGTTTTATATCAGATACTGCTACGATTGAAAGTGATATAATACCCCTGCTTGTCTGCATAGTATAGTTTTTCTGTAATTCAATAATTAAGATTCTTGATCATTTACAACACTACACTTTTCACACTTGTTTGCACTCAATACTTAAAAAATGCATCACATGAAAGTTCTTTGAAAAGAAGGATTGAGGAATTAAACAATTTTGAGGCAAGCAAAAGATTAGGAGAAGTGGCAGTTCTAGTTGTATGATAATGTATTGAGGTTGCATGCTTATGAAAACTTGCATGGGAGCTCATAGGCAGGACATGAAGTTCAAAGAAGTATTGTGGAGATTCTCAAAAATTTATTGATCCAAGAAGCAGCAAACAAAAGAAAAGAAAAGAAAGAAAATACAAAAACAAAAAGAACATGGCCCAAGGCTCTGAGCATCAATTACTAGGCAGAAAAAGAAAGAAGAAACAAAACTCAAAGAGTTGTTAGCCTAGTAAATGCTTGTGGTTGAATTGTGTCAAAGAAAGAGGCTTGAGCAAGTAAATCCTAAGGGGTGCTTCAACACCTAATACCTTAAAACCAACTGGTTTAGGAGTATTGATTGAAAGCTTATCTAAAGAGCCGCTTTGAGACATGACACTTAGAGTCAAGGCCAAAGCAAAGAAACTATAAGCTGCTTCAAGGTGACTACATATAAAGAGATCTCCATGATACCATTTGGATGAAAATCCTAAGACCTAAGACT
>NC_029794.2:80342363-80379339 GCF_000816755.2 Arachis ipaensis
TTTGTTTTCAATAGGATTTATGCACTTTCTTGAGCCATAAGCAAGCCAATTGGGTAGATTTCCATGTTTGCTTTGATTTAATCAACCATAGATGAATTAATGCAATTTCATGAGGATTTATGCTATAATTGCCACATATTATGAAAGAATGATAAACTCATTATTTTGAGCATAGCTTTGATGTGTTTGGTTGATTGATGATAGGTGAAGAAAGCTTGGAGAAAGGTTGAAGCAAGAAGGAATGGCTAGGAGCAAGAGAGAACAAAAAGTTTGAGCAAAAGTTTGCCTCAAACTTTAGCTCAAACTTTCGGATAAGTGAAAACACACCAGGGAACAAAAAGCTTGAGCAAAAGTTTGCCTCAAACTTTAGCTCAAACTTTTGGGAGAAAAGCTTGAGCCAACGTTTGCCTCAAACTTTTTGGCAAACGTTGGCATCACAAATCAACACCCTGGAGAGAAAAAGTTTGCGCCAACGTTTGCCTCAAACTTTTTGGCAAACGTTGGCGCCATCAGCAACACACCCTGGAGACAAAAAGTTTGCGCCAACGTTTGCCTCAAACTTTCTGGCAAACCTTGGCGCCATGAGTGTGCATAAGGGGGCTAACGTTTGAGCAAAAGTTTGACCCCAAACTTTAGCTCAAACGTTGGTAGCAGCAAGAACGGGGCAGCTGATGTAAAAAGTTTGAGTAAAAGTTTGCCTCAAAATTTTACTCAAACTTTTACTCAAGCTTTTAAGATTCACAACCCGGTTCACATTGGTTCTCTCTCCAACTCCAAGAGCAATCAACCAAGGCCTATATCAACCCAATTCCATCAAGAGCAAAGGCACAATCCAAAGCTTGAAGACCATTTGAAGAAAGTGTATAAATAGATTAGGATTTAAGTTTTGAAAGGGGCTTTCCCTTTTAGTTTTCATAGAGAGTTTTCGGAGAGCTTTTGGTGTTGAGGCTAGGAGCAAGAGAGAACAAAAAGTTTGAGCAAAAGTTTGCCTCAAACTTTAGCTCAAACTTTCGGAATAAGTGAAAACACCCCAGGGAACAAAAAGCTTGAGCAAAGTTTGCCTCAAACTTTAGCTCAAAATTTTGGAAAAAAAGCTTGCGCCAACGTTTGCCTCAAACTGTTTGGCAAACGTTGGTATCACAAATCAATACCCTGGAGGACAAAAGCTTGCGCCAACGTTTGCCTCAAACTTTTTGGCAAACGTTGGCGCCATCAGCAACACACCCTGGAGACAAAAAGTTTGCGCCAACGTTTGCCTCAAACTTTTTGGCAAACGTTGGCATCAAAGTTTGAGTAAAAGTTTGCCTCAAACTTTTACTCAAACTTTTACTCAAGCTTTTATAATTCCCAACCCGGTTCACTTCGGTTCTCTTTCCAACTCCAAGAGCAATCAACCAAGGCCTCTATCAACCCAATTCCATCAAGAGGAAAGGCCCAATTCAAGGCTTGAAGACCATTTGAAGAAAGTGTATAAATAGATTAGGATTTAAGTTTCTAGGGAGTTTTTTTTCTTTTTCGGTTTTTGATTTGGTAGTTTGTAGAGAGCTCACTTTTACATTTTGGCATTGTTGTTTTAATTCAAGAGAATTTGGGGAGGAGAATTGATCTCTCTTCTTCCTTGTTCTTGCTTGAATACTCTTTACTTTTCTTGCTTCGGATCTTGGGTGGAGAATTGAAGAAATTCTGTTTCAATCTCACCTTGGGATCTTGTTTAAATTTTCCGCATCATTGAATTTCAGTTTCTGTTAATTGCTTCTTCTTCTACTTTCTCTGAAATTTACATTTCTTCATTTCCTTTGCAATTGTTCTTTTTGGATCTAGGAAGGCATTGAGATCTAGACTTGGTTATCTAGTCTCTTTAGTCCTGAGATCTGGATTTCCATTTTCAATTTCTCTGTTTACTGCTTTTCAAGCTCTTTTATATTTCTGTTTTAGATCCGATTCAATCCAAGGCATCTTCTACTTTTCTGTTTGTTGAATTTTACTTTTCCTTGTTTAATTTCTGCAAATCTAATTCCCAATCCCCTTTACAATTCAAGCCATTTACATTTCTTGCACTTTAAGATTCTGCAGTTTACATTTCTTGCGTTCTAAGTTTCTGCCATTTAATTTCTTGTTCTTTAAGATTCAGCACTCTAATTCCTGTTCTCTTTAATTTCATGCAAATTTTCCATTACCTTTACTTTCAGTGCAATTTAAATTCTGCAAATCACAAATCTCTCAACCAAATCTTGATTCGCTTGACTAAATCAACCACTAAACTAAAATTGTTCAATCCTTCAATCCCTGTGGGATCGACCTCACTCCCGTGAGTTATTATTACTTGATGCGACCCAGTGCACTTGCCGGTGAGTTTTGTGTCGAATCGTTTTCCGCACATCAGGCAGCTACTCATAATTTCTATGACCGCGCGAATCAAGGATACTATCAACAAGGCGGCAATTATAACCAAGGTGGGAACTATAACCAAGGTTGGTAAGACAACTCCAACCAGGGATGGAGGGACAACTATAATAGAGGAGGCAGAGACAACTAGGGAAATCAGAGGTGGAATAACAATCACAATCAGCAAAACTGGTATCAGCAGAACCCTCCCTACCAACAGTAGAACCAAAATCAGTCTTACAGAGCACCTCACCTAAGGCAGTCCCAAGCGCCTCAGAACAACCAACAGCAGACCCCTCAAATCACTTACCCCCTTCCTCTTCTAATGACGAGATACTTCGCTCTCTTGCACAAGGATAACAAGATATTCAAACTACACTTAACTCTAGCATGAACGGTCTGAATGCCACCTTACAAGCTCTTGTCTCCTAGATGGATTCATTATCTACTCCCAATAATCAGCCTTCAAGCTCCAGTGCAATTCCTTCTCAACCTTTACCCAACCCCAATGGTGGAATTAATGCCATCACTTTGAGGTCTTAAACCACACTGCCAGAGAGGAATCATGAGGAGTCAAGCTCACAAGAAAACATCTCAGTTGAAGATATTATTGAGGTAGCGGATGTTAAAGAGGAAGAGGAAGTACAAGACATGGTTGAAGAAGAAGCAACTCAATAAGGGAATGGCGCACCAAAGGAAGCTGAAGCTGTAAAAGACGCCATCCCTATCCCCTTTTCACGCCTTGCTAGGAAGTCCAGAAAGCAGATAGAGCTCGACCCCAAAATGGTGGAGATCTTCAAAAAGGTTTAGGTAACCATTCTCCTTTTTGATGCCATTCACTAGGTACCTAAATATGCAAAGTTTTTAAAAGATTTATGCATGCATAAAGATATATTACATGAATTAGAAACCATTCCTCTAGGTAGTTCCATTTTTGCTTTAATGGGTGCCATACCAGAAAAATGTGGGGATCCGGGGCCATGTATGGTTACATGTACCATTGAGGGTATAACATTTTCTGACTGCATGTGTGATTTAGGAGCGTGTGTGAGTATTATGCCATTGTTTGTATATGATGCTTTTAGGCTCCCTCCCTTAAAAAGGTCGGCCGCTCATTTTGTTTTGGTAGATAAAAGCATAATCACGGTGGTTGGAATTGCTGAGGACGTGCTGGTAAGCATTAAGAGGCTCACATTTCCTATTGACTTCTATATTCTAGAGATGCCCCCTAATGACTTAGGAAGACCATCATCCATCCTGCTTGGAAGGCCATTCCTGAAGACTTCAAAGTTCAAATTGGATGCCTTCTCAAGAACTTACTCTTTTGAGATAGATAGCAGAACAGTGAGTTTCAACCTGGATGAAGCTATGAAGCACCATCCGGAAGATCATTCCATCTTCCAGTGCGATATCATTGATGAAACTGTAGCTACAGTTCACCAGGAAAAATAGAAGAGATGCACAAAGAGCAAGATCCAAGTTTGGGGAAACCCTCTGAGCTTACTAAAGATAACTTGCCCCCACCAATGGCTCCAAAAGATAAAGTGCCTAACCATGAGCAGAAATTGGAGTTGAAGCCCTTTCCACCCCACCTCAAGTATGCTTACCTTGAGGATAATCAGAAGCTCCCAGTTATTATTACAAGGGAACTTACATCCCAACAAGACGAGCAGTTGCTTAGTGTGTTGAGAAGACACAAGAAGGCTATTGGGTGGAGCTTGGTGGATATAATAGGCATCAGCCCTCAAGTTTGTGAGCACGGGATATTTTTAGAAGAGGGAGCAAGCCATGTCCGTCAACCTCAAAGGCGGTTGAACCCCACCATCTTAGAAGTTGTCAAGAAGGAAGTGACCAGATTGCTTGAAGCTGACATCATCTATCCCATCTCAGATAGTGAATGGGTCAGCCCAGTACAAATGGTGCCCAAGAAGCCTGGAGTCACAACGGTGACGAATGAGCATGGAGAACTCATATAAACCAGAGTGCAGAACTCCTGAAATATGTGCATTGATTATAGGCGCCTCAACCAGGCTACCCACAAGGATCATTACCCATTGCCTTTCATCGATCAAATGCTTGATCGCCTATCAGGTAAATCACACTACTGTTTTTTAGATGGTTACACTGGATATTTTCAAATTCATATAGCTCCTGAAGATCAGGAGAAAACTACTTTTACATGTCCCTTTGGAACGTATGCATACAAGAGGATGCCTTTTGGCTTATGTAATGCACCGGCTACGTTCCAAAGATGCATGATGAGCATTTTCTCAAAACTTCTTGAAGACTGTATCGAAGTTTTCATGGATGATTTTAGTGTATGGTGATTCTTTCAACCTTTTCTTGGATAGTTTAGCTAGAGTATTAGACAGGGGTGTTAGTTCAAACCTTGTATTAAATTTTGATAAATGTCATTTTATGGTCAAACAAGGTATTGTTCTAGGACATGTTGTTTCTAATACTGGTATTTCAGTTGATCCAGCAAAGGTAGATGTCATTTCTAGTTTACTGATAAACCACTATTTTATGGTTTATCTTGTGCTCAATTGAGTGGTTTTTATCTACTCTTTACCCACTTATTCATACTATTTGCATGGTTTTACATTTGCCTTCCTAATTATGTGGTTTGATTGAAAACATGCTTCTTTGATCTTATATTTGCTTATTATTAATCCTCTCTTATCACCATTAGATGCCTTGATATGTGTGTTAAGTGATTTCAGAGATTACAGGGCAAGAATGGCTCAGAGGATGGAAAGGAAGCATGCAAAAGTGGAAGGAATACAAGAAGCTGGAGAAATTGCTAAGCTGTCCAGCCTGACCTCTTCGCACTCAAACGGCTATAACTTTAGCTACAGAGGTCCAAACAATGCGGTTCCAGTTGCGTTGGAAAGCTAACGTCCGGGGCTTCGATTTGATATATAATATGCTATAGTTGCCTTGACGCTAGGAGACGCGACCGCGTGACCCATGCGGCCGCATCGCAATGACAAAAATCAGCGTGTTTGAATTCTTCTCCAGCGATTTCTGGGCTATTTTCGACCCAGTTTACGGCCCAGAAAACACAGATTAGAGGCTATAAAGTAGGGGAATCTATTCATTCATGGGAGAGGCTCTTATAATTCACTTCTCATGATTTAGATTAGTTTTGAGAGAGGTTCTCTCCTCTCGCTCTTAGGGATTAGGACTTCTCTTAGTTTTAGGAGTGACTCTCAATCCCAAGTTCTTTATTTTTATTTAATTTATGAACTCTTCCATATTACATATAATTTTCTTAATCAATATATTTTGAGGTATTTCAGACTTATGATTGCTTTCTTTTATTTACATGATTATTGCTTTCCATCTGAAGGCATTCTTATTCCAGTAGATTTACTTTTTCCCTTTTGGTTTTGGTTAAGCAATCAGTAACTCAGGAGTTATCCAATTCAACAGCATAATTGTTAAATTGTTATCTTTCCAATTGAGTTGAACTTCAATAATCCCAATCCTTTCTTAGGAAATAAATAGGATTTGAAGATCAAACTAATTAGTCCCTTGACTTTCTTTTACTTTAGTAAAGGTTAACTAAGTGGAATTAAGATTCGACTTTCATTGTTATTGATAAGGATAACTAGACTGGACTTCCAATTTCTCATACCTTGCCAAAAGTTGCTTTACAGTATTTATTTATTTTTAATTGCCATTTAAATTATTTGTCATATAACATATTCCCACCTTACTTCCAAAACCCCAATTTACAAACTCATAACCAATAATAAGAACATACCTCCCTACAATTCCTTGAGAAGACGACCCGAGGTTTAAATACTCAGTTATCAATTTTATAGGGGTTTGTTACTTGTGACGACCAAAAAGTTTGTACGAAGGGATTTCTGTCGGTTTAGAGACTATATCTACAACACGACTGTTTTTATGAAATTCTTTACTGGCAAAAATCCCAACGTCAAAATTGCGCCGTTGCGGGGGAATTGCAAACGTGTGCCTTATTATTGGTTATTGTAAATATTTTCTTTTTACTTGTTTTTATTTTTGTTTTTATTTTTGCTTTTTTGTAAATTAAGAGGTTATTGGTTTTTATTTTAAAATTTTTATCTTATCTTATCTTATTTCAAAAATCAAATTTCAAAATTCAAATTTAAAAATTTTCAAATTTCAAATTTCAAAAATTCAAATTTCAAAAATTTAAAATTCAAATTTCAAAATTTAAATAACCTTTTAATTTAAATTTATTTTTATTTTTGTTTTTAATTTTTATTTGTTACTATGAACTCTCACCCCTTTGGCTATGAGTCTGGTTACAATTATGTTGCAGGAAGAAGAAATTACAATGAGAACAGTCATCAAGGTTGGAACAATCAAAGATGGGAGGAGCCACAAGGATTTGATCAACCCTCATGGCAACAACCACCTCCAATGGACTATCAACAACCACCACCATATGCCTATGAACCCTTTTCTCAACATGACTTTAGACCACCATACTCACAAGCCCCTTTACACCATTCACCTCCATATGACCCTAACCCATATCCACCATACCAACCACCTTATGAACCATATATAGAACCACCCCAATTCCAACCCAATTACTCACAAGAACCACCACTTCAATATTCACCATCTCCATATCCATCAATCCAAGAGCACTATGATCCTATTTATGAAAGCCGAGTGCGTCAAGAGACAAAGGATCGTTTCAAGGAAACAGTGGATCAATTTCATGCAACCATTCGTCAATTGGAGCAAGCAATAATGAGTCAATTAGCTTCCCAACGTTCGGACACTCAAGGAACCCCCATGGCTTCATGTGGACAATCTAATGAAGAACGTAGTATGAAGGAGATACTAGAAACTCCAGTGAACAGTATGGAGCATGACTTTGTACTGGAACAAGTAGAGGAAGCCAGAATTATTGAAGAAGAAGAATTGGTTGAAGACTTAGGGGATGCAGAACCTCCATGGAAAAGTCCAGTCATAGAACCCCCTTCCAAGACGTTTGAAATTGATTCTAAGGAGGGTGTACAACCTCTAAAGCATATCACAGTTAAGGACTTGGAAGAGGTTGATCAAGAGATGGAGATTCAAGAAGAAGAAGCACAACCTCCCATGCCCTTGGAAAGCAATGAAGAAGAGATTGAATTGGAAGAAAGCTACCAAGAGGAAGAGGTTGAAATTGAAAAAGCTTGCAAAGAGGTGTAATTATCAGAGAAGAGAACAAGGGAGTGGAGCTTGCAATTTCATTAAAAACACCTCCCCCTAAGTTGCCATCATCCTTCACAACATTCAAGTGGGTAAAATTCATATCCCTTAGCTTTCTAATTCCACTTGAATATGGGCTACTGGAGACGGATGGTCAACTTAGAGCTCTTTGTAACATTAAGAGTAAGAGGAAGATGGCCAGTGGTAAGAATTGTCCTGTAAGGTTCATTATGGTTGGAAGCCTTAAGTTTAAACGCAAAGGTTGGTGTAAAGCTCAATTGAATGGGTCTAGGAAGCTGTTTGGTAGCTGCAGTGAGAATTCAAATTACTTATCACCCAGTTGGAAAAATACATATCCCGACAAAGATGGGTGTAAAAGAAAGAATTGGGATCCTGGAATTCGCTCTGACACTTGTTACCCCGGGAGCCTAAGAATCTGTTTGAAGCTTCTTAAGGGCTTTACCTGCTTAGTTTGGGACCCCGAAGGATATTGGAAGTACAAACATTGGTGGGGATTCCTGGATCAGTACAAGCATAAGCCACCATAACAGGGAGCTCACCAAATGTCCAACTTAAGGACTTTAACTAAAAGTGCTAGGTGGGAGACAACCCACCATGGTATGATCGTTCCTTTTTTATTTTTATTTAGTTTTGTTTGTTTTCGAGTTTTATTTTATTTTATATTGAACCTGGAGTTTTACATCACATTCATATTAACACTGCATTCTGCATTTTTTTTCAGATTATCAAAAAAAAAAAGGGATCTTCACACACGACGCGTCCGCGTCGTATGTGCGTTCGGAAGAAAATGAGGTTGAACAGAGAGTCACGCGAAAGCGTGGCTGGAGGCGCGCCATTAGCACAAATTGACTCCACGCGACCGCATCGATGATGCGTCCGGGTCATTTGGAAAAATAGCCTCCCACGCGACCGCGTCACGCACGCGGCCGCGTGACCTGAAATCAGCGTAAAAAGGGTGTATGGCAGAAAGTTGAGCTGGAGTTGGGCTGGACTCGTGCTGGAAGCCCAAGCCCTACCATGCGAACACGTGCCCCACGCGAACGCGTGCCCCACGCGTCTGCGTCATTTTTAAAGGAAAGGCCACTCACGCGATCGCGTCGACCACGCGATCGCGTCGACCACGCGATCGCGTCGACCACGCGATCGCGTCGACCACGCGATCGCGTCACCCAGATTTTTGGCAAAAGAGTTTTGAACAGAGAGTTGCGCGACCGCGAGGATGCACTCGCGCCAATCGCACAAAACAGGCCACGCGATCGCGTGACCCACGCGTCCACGTCACCTGACCTTATCACACACCACGCGACCGCGTCACTCATGCGTCCGCGTCACAAGCGGCGCACAGAATATCCAGATCAGCCAATTTTCTTATCTTTTCTTCTCTAATCCTTATTTTTCTTATCTTTTCTTATTTCTTTCTTCTTCCTTTCTTATCTTCTTTCCCTTCTCATTCTTCTTATTTTTATTTTTATTTTATTTTAATTTATTTGCATACTTTCATTCATTGCATTATTTTCATTGGTGTTAGAAATTTATTTGGGTCATTATTTCTATATTTTACTTGTGGATTATTAGAGGAATTATTTGACAATTATATATATTTATTTTTTAAAGGGTTGCTTGCATGTTCAATTTATTATTTTCATTAGATTATTTACCATGCATGCTATGCGTTTGTGAAAACGCCCGTATGGCATTCTGCACTGCTTTTCAGTATCTTTTATCCTACTACTCTGAATGCCTGCTTTTCACAAAACCCTTTTTCATATCATATTCATTCAATATAATTGTCATTACAAACATGTTGCTAGTTTGAAAGACTTGGTAATCTAACTTGGACATTGAATGCTTGATCTATGCTACTCATGCCTTTGCCTGCATGCCAATAAACACCTTGCATTCAATTGTTATCATATGCACTGGCTATTTTCCATTGATGACTTTTCACATGTACTCATGAGCGTGTGTTAACGTCATTCTTCTTTATTGTGCATTGATTACCACATTTTCCGCTCTCTTCCTTGCTCTAACCCTTAGCTTTATAAGTCACTTTCTTTTTCTCTTTTCAGGATGGCCACCAAGAAGGGTAAAGAGAAAGCTACTCCCAAACTACCAGCAAGGAAATGAACAAAAAGAGCCCTAGCTGAGGAACCACAACCCCCGTCCACTTGCAAATCTCAGCATGCACCGAGGACGGTGCAATCTTTAAGTGTACGGAGGTCGATACCGATCTCCGTAGGTTAGTACCTTCCTATCTCAAACACCAATGGTTTATTTTTCTTGTTAGTTGTTGCATTTGCATATTTAATTGCATATTTGTTTGATTTTTTTTTGCATATTTTACCACTTGGTTAAAGTAATATTTTCTTTTTCAAGAAACCTTTTAGAAAATTTCACTAATTTGAATAAAATTTAATGCTACACTTGTTTGAAGAAATATTATACTGGAACATGGTTTAGAGCTCGAACACACAAAACCTGTGAGATTTTGAGCCTATTTGAATTGGTTGCATTTTTCAACCAATAATTTATTTTTGATGTGTGTATTTTTCTCTCTAAAATTGTGATCTTTGTCTTGCTTAATTCTATATTTCCATTATTTGATGTATGCATACACTTACATGATTGAGGCCTTTGTTTCATTGAACTTACATACCCATATGGCCTTACATTTCATTATCCCTTGCAAACCAATTTTGAGCCTATTTTATCCCTTTGTTCTTTACTTTAGCACATCATTAACTCTAAGCGGAAAACAATAATGTCCTTAATTTGAATCCTTGGTTAGCTTAGACTAGTGAGATGCTTATGATTTAAGTGTGGGGAAATTGGGATTGAAAATATTTGGTTTGAAAAATTGAGTATGTTAGAATTTTCTGAAAATGTGAAAGAAATGTTTAGGACATGTCATGCATTCAAAAATTTAATCATATGCATTGAAAAAAAAAGAAAAAAATAATAAAAAAATAATAATAATAAAAAAAAGAAGAAAAAGAGAAAAAGAGGAGAAAAATAGCAAATAATAAAAAGGGGACAAAATGCCCCAAAGTAAATGGTGAAAGCAATGCATATGTACTGTACTTGAAATTAGAATGCATGAATATGTGGAAAACATGGTTAATGGATAGTTAGATGTGGTATTATGATTACATGGATTGTCTAAAGTTAGGTGGAAAGTTTAAGTTAATTAAGGATTCAGATTTTAGTCCACTTGGCCAAATACAATCCTACCTTGACCCTGACCCCATTACAACCCTTAAAAGACCTCTTGATATGTGTATCTGTGCATTAAATTTATGTTGATTGTTAGATGAAGAGCAAGCCTTAGAAAGCAAGGTTAGTAGAGAATTGAGAGATCGAACCTTAAACATCTGAGTGATTAGAGTGTATACACTACCAGTAAGGGTTCGATGCTCAATTCCTTGTTCCCTGCTTTCATAAGCTATTTTCTTCTTGAAAGTCTATTTTGTACTTCATTTTCATGATTTGAATTAGTGAAATCCAGTTCATATTTCTTTTTGAAAAATTTGTTTACTTTTAACTAAGTAGGTAGAAACATTTTGCATGTAGTTGCATTCATATAGATAGGTTGCATTTCATACATTCTTACTTTCCTCTTCACCCCTTTATAGTTTCTCTTGAGCTTAGCATTAGGACATGCTAATATTTAAGTGTGGGGAGGTTGATAAACCACTATTTTATGCTTTATCTTGTGCTCAATTGAGTGGTTTTTATCTACTCTTTACCCACTTATTCATACTATTTGCATGGTTTTACATTTGCCTTCCTAATTATGTGCTTTGATTGAAAACATGCTTCTTTGATCTTATATTTGCTTATTATTAATCCTCTCTTATCACCATTAGATGCCTTGATATGTGTGTTAAGTGATTTCAGAGATTACAGGGCAGGAATGGCTCAGAGGATGGAAAGGAAGCATGCAAAAGTGGAAGGAATACAAGAAGCTGGAGAAATTGCTAAGATGTCCAGCCTGACCTCTTCGCACTCAAACGGCTATAACTTTAGCTACAGAAGTCCAAACGACGCGGTTTCAGTTGCGTTGGAAAGCTAACGTCCGGGGTTTCGATTTGATATTTAATATGCCATAGTTTCCCTGACGCTAGGTGACGCGACCGCGTGACCCATGCGGCCGCGTCGCAGTGACGAAAATCAGCGTGTTTGAATTCTTCTCCAGCGATTTCTGGGCTGTTTTCAACCCAGTTTGCGGCCCAAAAAATACAGATTAGAGGCTATAAAGTGGTGGAATCTATTCATTCATGGGAGAGGCTCTTATAATTCACTTATCATGATTTAGATTAGTTTTGAGAGAGGTTCTCTCCTCTCTCTCTTAGGGTTTAGGACCTCTCTTAGTTTTAGAAGTGACTCTCAATCTCAGGTTCTTTATTTTTATTTAATTTATGAACTCTTCCATGTTACATATAATTTTCTTAATCAATATATTTTGAGGTATTTCAGACTTATGATTGCTTTCTTTTATTTACATGATTATTGCTTCCCATCTGAAGGCATTCTTATTCCAGTAGATTTATTTTTACCCTTTTGGTTTTGGTTAAGAAATCAGTAACACAGGAGTTATCCAATTCAATAGCATAATTGTTAATTGTTATCTTGCCAATTGAGTTGAACTTCAATAATCCCAATCTTTCCTTAGGAAATAAATAGGATTCGAAGATCAAACTAGTTAGTCCCTTGACTTTCCTTTACTTTAGTAAAGGTTAACTAAGTGGAATTAAGATTCGACTTTCATTGTTATTGATAAGGATAACCAGACTGGACTTCCAATTTCTCATACCTTGCCAAAAGTTGCTTTACAGTATTTATTTATTTTTAATTGCCATTTAAATTATTTGTCATATAACATATTCTCACCTTACTTCCAAAATCCCAATTTTCAAACTCATAACCAATAATAAGAACATACCTCCCTGCAATTCCTTGAGAAGATGACCCGAGGTTAAAATACTCGGTTATCAATTTTATAGGAGTTTGTTACTTGTGACAACCAAAACGTTTGTACGAAGGGATTTCTCTCGGTTTAGAGACTATATCTACAACACGACTGTTTTTATGAAATTCTTTACTGGCAAAAATCCCAACGTCATTTACCTTGCCCCTCCTCCATGAGGGAAGTCCGTTCGTTCCTTGGTTATGCAGGTTTCTACCAGATATTTATCAAGGACTTCAGTAAGGTAGCACTACCTTTATCCAGACTGCTGCAGAAGGATGTTGAGTTCGAGCTGAGTGAGGACTATATGGAAGCGTTTGATAAGCTGAAAATCGCCTTGACACAAGCTCCGATTGTGAGAGGGCCAGACTGGAGCCAACCATTTGAGATTATGTGTGATGCCTCCAACCATGCAGTAGGAGCAGCGCTGGCTCAGCGCGAAGGTAAGGACCCTTTTGTAATTGCTTATGCTTCTAAGACCTTAGACGCTGCTCAGTCTAACTATACTACCACTGAAAAAGAGCTTCTGGCTATTGTTTTTGCTCTGGATAAATTCCGAGCCTACTTACTTGGTACTAAGGTGGTGCTCTAAAATATTTATTAGCTAAAAAAGAGTCCAAACCAAGGTTAATACGTTGGATATTATTGCTGCAAGAATTTGATTTAGAAACCAAAGATAGGAGTGGTTCCCAAAATTTAGTGGCGAACCACTTGAGTCGCCTAGAGCACATTGAGAGTGAATCCACTCCTATCAATGATGCTTTTCCATTTGATAGCTTGCACGCAATATCTGACATAGTTCCTTGGTATGCACCTATAGCTAATTATCTAGTTAGTCATTCCTTCCCTCCTAATTTTACTAAGCATCAAAGGGACAAGTTGAAAAGCGAGCCCAAATATTATACATGGGATGACCCATATTTGTGGAGGTATGGTGCTGACCAGATAATTAGAAGGTGTGTGCCTCAATCAGAATTCCAGTCAATTTTAGAGGCATGCCACTCCTCTGAGAGTAGTGGCCATTTTGGTCCTCAAAGAATAGTTAGAAAAATTTTAGACTGTGGATTTTGGTGGCCCACTCTTTTTAAGGATGTTACTGCCTTCTGCAAATCTTGTTCTCCATACTAAAGGTTTGGGAATATATCCAAGAGGGATAAGATGCCCCAACAACTTATGTTGTTCTGTGAAATTTTTTATGTTTGAGGCATTGACTTCATGGGTCCATTTCCAAACTCTAGTAGTTTCTTATATATATATTGTTAGCAGTTGATTATGTTTCCAATTGGGTGGAAGCAATATTCCTGCCCATACTGATGATGCTAACACTGTTGTCTCTTTTGTTAGAAATCATATTATCTCTCGCTTTGGATCACCACGAGCAATCGTGAATGATCAAGGCACTCATTTTTGTAATAGGAGATTAACAGGTCTACTGAAGAAACATGGCATTATTCACAAGGTAGCCATAGCTTACCACTTCTAGACCAATGGGCAAGCAGAGGTGTCTAACAGGGAGATAAAGTGCATATTGGAGAAGATAGTCAACCCTCGTAGGAAGGACTGGAGCACCAGACTTGTTTATGTGCTTTGGGCTTATCGGACAGCATACAAGCCACCTATCGGAATGAGTCCATTCCGCTTAGTCTATGGCAAAGCTTGCCACCCCCCAGTGGAGGTGGAGCACAAAGCTTTCTGGGCGGTAAGGGAATGCAACATGGGATTTAAGAAGGTCGGTGCTGAAAGGAAGCTGCAACTATCAGAACTATAGACCCTTTGACTCGAAGCATATGTTAACTCCAGGCTATACAAAGAGAAGGTGAAGGCAGTGCATGACAAGTATATCAAGAGAAGAGAGTTCATACCTGAGGAGCTAGTTCTCCTTTACAACTCAAGGTTGAGGCTCATGCCAGGCAAGCTGAGGTCAAGGTGGAAAGGACCCTATAGAGTAAAGAAGGCATAGCCATACAGAGTCTTCCACCTGAGTCATCCCTCAAGTTCCAAATTCATCAAGGTCAATGGCCACCGCCTGAAGCTGTATCATGGTGAGAAGATGAAGAACAACAAAGAGCTAGAGATCTTCCTCTTGGAGGATCCATCAATAGAAGAAGACTGAACTTGTGGACCGTCCAACTTAAGGACGTAAAAGCAAAGTGCTAGGTGGGTGATGACAAGTCATCTTATGCTAGTTTCACAAGCATTTTTCTTTTGTTTCATTAGGTTTTATGCACTTTCTTGCACAATAAGTAAGTGGTTGGAGTGGAATTTCATGATTAATTTGATTCAATCAAACATTGTTGATTTTGTACAAAATCATGAGAATTATGCACAATTTAGTTGATGATTACGAATCTTATGATTTTGGTGAGACTTTGATTTCTTGTTTGGTTGATTTTAGGTGAAAAAGTGAAGAAAAAAAGGAGCATTGCAGTATAACATAGCGTTCAAATGAAGAACGCCATGCTCAGTAGGCGACGCGCACGCGTACGGGACGCTTACGTGTCAGGAGGCAATTTTGGAAGATCCACGCGTATGCGTGTATGACGCGTACGCGTGGTATTGGTTGGCGCTCGTTTTCAAAGAGAGCACTACGTTCATTTACTCAGCATTTTCGGGTAGATTGAAATTTGGAGGCAAAGTTCTACAATCGATGCGCACGCGTGCATGATGAGGACGTGTTGATGGAGCACCTGTGATGAAGCACGCGCACGCGTGACTGGCGCTGAAGTATGGAATGGATATTTTGCTACCCACGCGCATGCGCAGAGGACGCGCACGCGTGGGCAGCGCTCACTAAGCCAACGTAGCGCTCACTAAGTTAACACTATCAATGACGCGTATGCGTGACAGGGGCGCGCGAGCATGTTTGGAGCTGAAGATTGATAATGACGCGTACGCGTACACGACCAGGGGACGCGTACGCGTGGATGAGTGAACGCTCCGCTCACTTTGAGAACGCAACGTTCCCCTAGAAGCAGCAACCAAGTGCCATTTTTGATCCACTTCTTCATAGGCCAAAAAGCCCACTCTAAGTACTTGAGGACTGAAAAAGAAAGTGTATAAATAGTGAGGAATTTGATTTCATAGGGGGCGCTCTTAATTCTCATTTTTTAGAATTTTAGAATTGCAGATCGGATCTGAGTTTTCTTTTTTTGTTTATTTTCTCTCTTCTGCAACCTTTGTTTTCTGTTCTTGGTTTTGGAACTCTGATTGGAGAATTTTTCTGAATCTCTTCACCTTGGAGTTTTCTTTTATTTTTCCTGTTTCTATTTTCAAGAATTGGAGATCTGATCTTAGTTTTTCTTTCTATTTTGCTTTCCTCTAAAATTTTTTTGTTTCTGTTTGGTTAAAGAGAGCAATTAAGATCTTAGTTTTCTTTCTATTTTCATTATTCTTCTGCAATTGTCAAATTCTCCTTTAGAATTTAAGAATTGTTGTGAGGTTTATTTCTGTTATATTATTCTACAAATTTTTCATCTCTATTTTGGAAGTGAAATCCTGATTGATCTATTTTCTGAATTTCTTCATCTAGAGTTCTTTGATTCACTCCAATTTACATTTTCCAGTTTTGTTCTGATTCCTAACACCCAAATCCCTTTATTCTTCATGCAATTTAAGTTTTCTGTCGATTTAGATTCAGCAATTTAAATTACTTGCACTTTAAGTTTCAGCTATTTACCTTTCTTGCAATTTAAGTTTTAGCTCTTTTAATTTCTTGCACTTTAAGTTTCTACAATTTAAGATTCTGCCCAATTTATTTTCTACATTTTATTTTCACACAGTTTATTGTTTGTTAATCAAAATTTCACCAAATTTATCAAATATTCGCTTAAATAAATTCATCACCATCCTAAAGTTGCTCAATCCATCAATCCCTGTGGGATTGACCTCACTTCTGTGAGTTTTACTACTTGATGCGACCCGGTACACTTGCCAGTGAGTTTGTGCGAAATCGTTTTTCCCTCATCATTTTTTTGGTGCCGTTGCCGGGGATTGATTTAGATTGACAATGATTTAGTAGGTGATAATCTTGATTAAGCACTTTTTCTTTGTTTTTGTTAAGCATTTTAACTGTTTGAGAGTCCGTTTCAACTAATCTTAACCATACTCTAGCAGTAAAGTGTTTTATTTTAGTTTTCTGGTTTTGTTTGTGTTGTATGCCAGGAGGAAGAAGAGGTACATCCACCTCTTTCGATTCTGAACCAGAGAGGAGATTTATGAGATTAGGAAGAGAAGCAAAAGGGAAGGGAGTTATTGGAGAAGAAGAATCAGAAGGAGATCAAGAGATCAAGAGATGGATGATAACCCACCAAATCCACCTGAGGATGTGGCTAACAACAATGGCCAACCTTAGAGAAGAGTTTTAGCCTCTTACACTATCCCCAACCCAAGGAATTGTGGGAGCAGTATCCTAACCCCCAATGTCCATGCTAATAACTTCGAACTCAAACCTCAATTGATTACCCTGGTTCAGAATAATTGTCAATATGGAGGAAGTGCTACTGAAGATCCAAACCAACACCTCTCTATATTTTTGAGAATCTGTGACACTGTCAAAACCAATGGAGTCCACCCTGACATCTATAAACTCTTGTTATTCCCATTTTCACTGAGAGATAAAGCCACACATTGGTTAGAAACCTTTCCTAAAGAAAGCATCACCAATTGGGATGATTTGGTTAGCAAATTTCTAGCCAAATACTATCCACCTCAAAGAGTCATTAAGCTAAAAATTGACGTGCAAACCTTCAGACAGCTAGAAGGAGAATAACTGTATGAAGCCTGGAAGAGGTATAAAGCTTTGATAAGAAAGTGTCCAGAAGGAATATTCAGTGAATGGGTGGAGCTGCAAAATTTCTATGAAGGCTTGTCCTTACCTTCAAGGAAAGCTTTGGATTATTCATCAGGAGGATCTTTGCAAATGATGAAGACTGCTCAAGAGGCACATAATCTTATAGACATGGTGGCCAACAATGAGTACTTCTACTCCCCTGAAAGACAAGCAGCTCCAAAGAAAGGTGTATTTGAACTTGAAAGAGTTGATACAATATTAGCTCAGAACAAACTCATGCACTAGCAACTTCAACAGCAAATTGAAACGATATGAAAGAGGATGGATGGATTACAACTTGCAGCAGTGATCACAATTACCCAACCTCCAGTGGTGTGGGGACAGCAGGAGGAAAGCTATGAAGAGCAGCAACCTAAACAAGTGCAGTACATTCACAATCAAGGTTCTGGATCAAATGATTTCCACGGAGACACATACAACTCATCTTGGAGAAACCACCCCAATCTGAAATGGGGAGAGAACCAGAAATAGTAACCTTGGCAAAGGAACTCTAACCAAATAACTTCCGTAACACAAACCACCAAAACCATCAAAACACAAACCAAAATCCATACAGAAAACCACAAAACAATCAACCCCAACCCAACTTCTATCCACCCAATAACCTATCAACCAACCAAAACAAATTTCGTTCCCCATCTACATTGCATACTTAGCCGTAACCACCCCAAGAATCTCAAGGAATTTCCAACTTGGAAATGATAATGGAGAAAATGATCAAGCATAAAGAATTGGCCAACAAGAATCATGAAGCTTCACTGAGGAACCTGGAGAGACAAATTAGACAATTGTCCAAGCAAACAACAACTGACAGGCCAACCAATGCATTGCCAAGTAACACTATTCCCAACCCCAAGGAAGAATATAAAGCAATTCAACTTAGGAGTGGAAAGACATTGGAGAATAACAAAGAAGCTAACAAGAAGCTAGTAGAGGATGATAAGGCTAACAGCAAGGAAGAAGTGACAATTAAAGAGAAGGACCAGGAAGAGCTCAGAAAGAAGGGTGAAGAGTCACAAGCTTCAAACAAGGGAAAACAAGTCGTGATAGAGTCTTCACAAGAACAGAGGAAGGAAGTTAAACATTACATCCCTCCTTTGCCATACCTTTAAAGATTGTAAAGAGAGCTCAAGGATCAACAGTTTCCCAAATTTCTTGAAGTTTTTAAGAAGCTAGAAATCAACATCCCACTTGCTGAAGCATTGGAGCAAATGCCTTTGTATGAAAAATTTCTAAAGAAACTCATCAACAAGAAGAGAAGCTGGAATGAGAAGAAAACAGTGATTTTAACACAAGAGTGCAGTGCAGTGATTCAAAAAGGTCTCCCACCAAAACTCAAAGATCCTGGGAGTTTCTTTCTACCCAGCACCATTGGCAATATAGTCATTGATAAGGCATTGTGTGATTTAGGATCAAGTATCAATCTGATGCCCTTATCTATGATGGGAAAGTTGTCCATAGAAGAAGTGAAACCTATAAGGATGACCTTGAAGTGAAACCCAATTTACTCTCTGCATTTTATTTTCATACAGTTTATTGTCTGTTAATCAAAATTTCTCCAAATTTATCAAATATTCGCTTAATTAAATTCATCACCATCCTAAAGTTGCTCAATCCATTAATCCTTGTGGGATCGACCTCACTTCTGTGAGTTTTACTACTTGATGCGACTCGGTATACTTGCCGGTGAGTTTGTGTGGAATCATTTTTCCCTCATCAGTGGGAGACAACCCACCATGGTATCATCATTCCTTTTCATTCCTAGTTTTATTTTATTTTGTTTTTTATAAGCCTTCATTCATAATTTCTGCGTTATCATCTGCATTCTACATTTTGCATTCTGCATAAAAAAAAGGGGGTGATCTAAACGCAAGCATCCCTGACACGTGCGCGTCATGCCTAATTTCGCAACACAAGGGAATTGACCTGAGGGTTGCGCGGGAGTGGTGCAGGAAGCGTGCCTTGAGCACAAGCAAGACCACGCGTACACGTCCCTCGCATGCGTACGCTTCCTTGAGCACAATCTTCATCACGCGTACGCTTCCTTGACGCGTGCGCGTCATTTTCACTATGCCCCCATCCACGCGTACGCGTACCTGACGCGCACGTGTCGTCTGTCTTTTTAAGCCCTCATGCGTATCAACCCGAGAGTTGTGCATGTGCGGGGCTGTCTTCGCGTGATTCGCACAAATTGAGAGCACGCATACGCGTCCCAGACGCTTACGCGTCACTTGCACTTTATGCGACCCACGCGTACGTACAATTAAATCAGCACACCGCCAGATTTCAATTCTCCCCTCTCCCAAACCTAATACTCTCTTCATCCTAATTCTTTTTCTTTCTTCTCTCTTCCTTCCCTCTTCTTACTTTTTACTTCTTCCTTCCTACTACTTCCTTCTTCCCCTTTTCATTTTCATCATCAGGTTTCTTTTCTTTCCTCCCCTCTACTTTTTTATTCTTCTTTTAATTATTTCATTTATTTTTTTTCTTTCTTCTAAATTTTTCTTTTATGCTTAGTTATTTATGGTCTCTTTTTCATTCTTTTCTTTTTCCATACATTTTTTTATGTTGGTATTGGAGTTTTATTTGGGTAGTACCTTATTATACTTGAGCTTGTGGACATTATGAGGAGTGATTTGATAATTGACATTTAAATTTGGCTCTCATATATATTTGGATGCATTATTTTCATTCCTATCTTAACTTGCCAACCAAGTGTTTGTGAAATAGCTCTTATGGCATTTTGAATCATATTTTGTTTTACTCTTCTACTTCCATGCCTCTTTTTCACAACACTTGGATTCCACATGTATTTGGGATTATCATTCACAATTGTCATCATACAAGTGCTCTTTAATTCGGCACATTTAATAATTGATGCTTGAATTATGCTTCTCATGCCTATTACTTGCATGCTTTTAATCTCTTACATCTACTTACGATGAGTTGCCTTTTTGCCTTAATTGATGTCTTACCTACATGTTGTAGCTATCATGTATTTAAGCTAATATCTTTTCTTTGGCATTCCTTATCACTTGGAATTTCTCTCCCCGGTTTGGAATTATATATATTTCACACTCTTCCTCTTTCTTTTTTCCTTAGGCATGGGTACCAAGAAAGGAAAGGAGAAAGCTTCTGAAATACCACCGGCAAGGAGAGGAACCAAGCGACCACCGACTATGGCGCCAGCTTCTACCCGCATCAAGCCACCCATAAAGCAGGTAAAAAGGATCATTAAAGTTGATGAACTAGAGAAAGCCTTTCCCACACGGGACTCCAGACGGTTCACTAACCATTACTGCGAGCAGATGTTCCCCATCCTGGCTAAGAGGAACTACAACAACGAGCATCTACTCATTGTCCCAACACATTTTGTTGATTTTGTGGAGCCCCGCATCGAGAGAAGACAGTGGGGATTTTTAAGAAGGCAGCCGCAAGCGGTTAACCTATCATGGGTAGTTAAATTCTATTCAAACTTCCACTCGCCTACTTTGCAGTCTGTCTACGTGCGTCAGAAGCAAGTCCCTGTCTCCGAGGGTGCCATACAAAATGTACTAGAACTTCCACCTAGCCCAGAGGGGCTAGACGCCTATCAAGAGACCTCTCTTAAGCGTCGGATGTATCAGTTCGACTGGGCCAGTGTCCTTGGCGTTATCGCCTAACCTGGCAGCACTTGGATCTATGGGCCGCATCGATCAAAACCCAAGAGCATCTCAGCCCAGTCACTTACCTTAGAGGCTCGCATGTGGGCACAGATTATGTCCCACTATATCTTTCCGAGCACTCACAAGTCCACCTTCACTACGGACATGGCCGTTCTCATCTTGTGCATCCTGACAGAGTAACCTCTCAACATGCCCTGACAAATCTAGCAAGCCGTGGGACACGTGTAGATTGCGGGTAACCTGCCTTTCCCCACATTGGTTTCAGATTTAGTCTCTGTAGCAGGTTTGTCCTATCGGGCAGGAGACACAAAGGTCATGATCCCTAGGGCCGACTAGTATGTCCCGAATGGGAAGTACATCAGGCCACCAGTTCCTTCTGCAAGCCGACCTGTAGACCCATCTTTGGATACTCTTCCTTCTTCCACTCCACCATCATCCACACCACAAGCACCATCCACCCATCAGATGTTCCTTCAGATCCTTGAGAGATTCGATCGGCAAGACCGGCGGATAGAACGATTGGAGTGCCACAACAAGCGCGATACAACTATCTGAAGGAACTCATTGTTAGTACTCACCCACCTTCAGAACAAAAGGACACCCCGGACTCCCCTTCCTCCAGTAGCACAGGGAGCCATGGCGAACCAGACAGCGGAGGCGATGCTTCCATCCCTACCTTGCTCCTTATTGATGGCACGGAGGACCGTGCCAAGCCTTAAGTGTGGGGAGGTTAGTCCTTGACTTCCGGAGGTAATTTCTTTCTCTTAACACCAACATTTTAGTTTTTTTTTTTTGTTAGATAGGATAGATTGCATGATAATAATTACTTTCATGTATGTTCTGCTTGGTTAGAGTAATGAAATTCTTTTCAAGGCCCTTTTATAATATTTTACTAATTTAAATAGATAATTTGTGTTAAACTTGTTTGAAGACTGTATTTGGAACATGGTTTATAGCTGAGAACACACAACCTGTGAGATTTTGAACTTGACTATATGGTTACATTATTTAACCATGAATTTTTTTTCTTGTGTGTTTTCTTATCTATCATTGCAATCTTTGCTTTGTTCCATTCTATATGTCCATTGTTTAGTGTATTTACATGCATGCATATGATTAAGGCCATCATTTGTTATTAGCTCACTTATCCCAAATAGCCTACCATTTCAATTACCTTTGTTTGCCACTTTGAGCCTTTTAATCCCCATTTATTCTTTATATTACCACATCACTAGTATTAAGCGAAAAAAATAATTAATTACCTGGTTTGAATCTTTGGTTAGCTTAAGATAGTGTGTTAACTAAGTGTGGGGAATTATGGGAAACCTGGGTTAACAGGAATATGTTCTGTTTCCACTTTATTTAAATATTGGGAATTTGGGTGCCTACTCATGTGAAACTAGAAAAAACCATATGCATTGAAATGTTATGTTTGCTTTCATGTTCATCAAAAAAGAAAAAGAAATATAAAATTTTTACAGCATAAATAAATAAATAAATAGGGGACAAAAGTACCCCAATGTTAAGTTTAACAAAAGATCAATGCATATGTGGTGAAATTAAAGAAACATTTGATACATGAGTATGTGATGCAAAAGTGCGAAGTTTGGGTAGCTAGGCATGATTTTAGAATTACATAGAGTGTGTGTGTGTGTTAGGTGAGAGTTTAGGTTAGTCAAAGATTCATATTATACCTCACTTGGCCATACATATATCCTCACCCTTACCTTAGCCCCATTACAATCTTGAAACGACCTCATGATGTTTGCATTGGTATACTAAATATTTGTTGATTGGTTAGATGAAGAACAAAGTTTTAGAAAGCATGACTAGAGAAGAGTAGAGTGATCAACCCTAGACACTTGAGAGATTAGAGTGCATTTACACTACCAGTGAGGGTTCAATGCTTGATTCTATGTTCCCTGCTTTCATGAGCTACCTTCTTACAAGTTTACTTGTCTTTTATTATGTGATTTGAGTTAGTGGAATCTGATTTATATTTATCTTGGAGAACTTGTTTATTTTCAACCAAGTAGATAGAAACATCTTAGCATAGAGTTGCATTCATATATAGGTTGCATTTCATGAGTCTTACTTTTTCCCATTTATCCTTTTGTCTCCTTGAGCTTAGCATGAGGACATGCTAATGTTTAAGTGTGGGGAGATTGATAAACCACTATTTTATGGTTTATCTTGTGCTCAATTAAGTGGTTTTTATCAAGTCCTTGCACACTTATTCATATGATTTGCATGATTTTACAATTTCTTTCCAATTTTATTCTATGGTTGAAAACTTGCTTCCTAAGCCTTTAAATTATGTATTTTAATTCTCCTTTTTACCATTCGATACTGTGATCTGTGTGTTAAGTATTTTCAGGCTTTATAGGGCAAGAATAGCTTAGAGGATGGAAAGGATGCTTGCAAAAATAGAAGGAACACAAGAAACTAAGGAGCTGACCAGCAAGGATCGACGCGCACGCATGGCTCACGCGTGCACGTGATTTAGAAATTTGCACAGCGACGTGATAAACCACTATTTTATGATTCATCTTGTGCTCAATTGAGTGTTTTTATCAATTCTTCACCCACTTATTCAATAATCTGTATGGTTTTACAATTCCTTCCTTATTCCATGATATATGTGAAAACATGTTTTCTATGCCTTAAAAATATTAATTTTAATTATTCTTTATTACCATTCGATGCCATGATTTGTGTGTTAAGTAATTTTAGGTTTCATAGGGCATGAATAGCTTAGGAGACAGAAAGGAAACATGCAAAAATGGAAGGAATGCATGATAGATGGTCTTTGCTCGATGGTCCAAATTTTCTTCTTATAGAAAGAATTACTTCATTGTAAGCATAGCTCCAAACCAACAAATAATTCCCACATCAAAAAAATTTGAGTCGTCACAAGTACAAACTCCAATGAAAATTTACCGAAGTATTTAGACTCCGGGTCATCTCCCTAGGAATTACAATGAAGTGTATGCGTATTGGCTATGAGAATGCAAGGGGGGTTTGATTAATAAGAGGACAAGAAATTAAATGAGCAAGAATTTAAATGACAAAATGCGTAAATCAAGCAAGTAAGTAAGATAACGGACTCTTGGCTAAGACCTAGGTAATTGAGATCACTATCCTGGTCAACAATACAAATATTGATAATTATGCGGAACCGAGCTCATTAGGTCTACTCACTAAGCCTTAAGTACGTAATGTCTACTCCTAGGCTTGGAGTACGTCATATGGCTTGATCAACATCAATCCATAAGTCCCAACCTAGCTACTAATTGACTTAGTAGTAGGCTAGAGTCAATGGTTATCAAATTGATCCCCAAGGGTTCTGGAATTACCAATTCAATGAAGCCCAAGGACTCAAGATCACTCAATCCCTTTAGCCTAGAACAAGGGTCAAGAGAACTACTCAAAAACTATAGAAAGCATTATATCAAACACCTAATGTACAATAAAAGTAAACATCACAAAATGCTAAAATTAAAGAGACCCATAACTTTCATAGGTGAGAAATCAATAATAGCAAGCAAGATCAACATAAAAGAAACATAGACACATGAAATTGCGTTAAAAGGAAATTAGATCTAACAACGTTCATCAACATACAAGATAGCCAAATGAGAATTTAACATTACAACTAGGAAAGACAAGATGTAGAAGTGAGAAATTGTAAAAGAAACAAGATGAGATCAAGTAATTAATTCAAGATCCAAGACATTGTAACCTAATCCTAACCTAATTCTAGAGAGAATAGGGAGCTTCTCTCTCTAGAAAACTAACTAAAGGCTCATGTTGACTAACTAATTGCTTCCCCTTTTCTTGGACTTCTATTCTACATGAAATACACTCAGAAACAAGTTGGATTTGGGCCTGGGCAGCTCAGAAATTGCTCCCAGCATTTTCCCTTTATGTGGGTCACGTGTGAGTATCGGCGCGTACGCGCCATGTGCACGTGCACGTCGATTGGCTATTTCCTTATCCGCGATGCGCGTGTGCGTCGCCATGCGATGTCACTTCTACGTGCGCGCGCCTTCTACGCTTGCGCGCCCATTGAAGCTTTCCCAATCTTTGTTTCTTCATGCATTTTCCACTTTGTATGCTTTTCTTCTCATTTCTCCCATCCCATACTTGCCTTATGAACCTGAAATCACTCAACAAACACGTCAAGGCTCGAATGGAATTAAAGTGAGTTAAAATCACCAATTTAAGGGCCTAAAAAGCATATTTTCACACTTAAGCACAATTCAAGGGAAAATTACAAATCCATGCTATTTCATTAAATAAATGTGGAAAAAGGTGATAAAATCCCCTAAAATAAGCACAAGATAAACCACGAAATCGGGATTTATCAAGTCTCTCCACACTTAAATTAAGAATGTCCTCATGCTAAAATCAAAAAAGAAGCAAAGGGTATCAACATTTATTCAATGCAAACTAACTAAATGCAATCTATCTATATGCAATCTATTTACATGAATGCAATGGCTCTGTCAAAATAAATCAATCTCCAAGAATATACATATACAAGCTCAAGGGTTAAGACAATGGCAATCAAGCAAACCACAATTGGATTGAATCATTGAAAGATTTTACAAACTTGCAATAAAAGATGATCATGGGTGGAAATATGTAATTGAGCGATCGAACCCTCACCAGATGTGTATCCGTTCTAGGCACTCAAGTGTATGGAGTTGATTCACTCAATTCTCCCCCAATCATGCTTTCTAAGATTTGTTTTTCATCTAACAATATAACAATTACTTTATGCATGCATACAAATATCATGAGAGCTTTCCCAAAGGTTGTAATAGGGCTAGGGTCGAGGTAGGATGCATATGGTCAAGTGAGCTTAAGATTTGAATCTTTGATTAACTTAAACTTCCCACCTAACCTATGACAACCTATACAATTCTAAATAATCCTATCTACCCATTCTTCACTTTTACACACACTCATGTATTCTCTTTTGATCACCACACATATGCATTGATCATTATTAAGCTTTGAACCTTGGGGCATTTTTGACCCCTTTTTGTTTCAGAGAGTTTTTTTTTTTGTGGAAACATATACAAGAACATCACTACATATGGTTTACACATGATTAATACATGTGTATGTACCCAATTCCCAAAATTTTTCAACAAAAACACACACACACTTTTATCTCTACCCAATGTACCCAACTTTCTCAAAATCAAATGATGAACACTCTCACTAGCCTAAGCTAATCAAATATCCAAACAAGGGACATTTATTGTTTTTTTTTTTCACTTAGGCTTGTAATGTGCTTCAATTAAATGCATGTATACACAAAATAATGGACATAAAGAATCAAACAAATCAAGGATTACAATTATAGGAAGAGAATAATGCACAAGAATAATGCAATATACACATATATAATAAAAGTGTGCAACAACCAAAATAAGGGTATCCACAATAGCAAATATGTACAATAATCCCAAAATGATCTCAAAGATAAAGTGCAAAATAAAATAATGTAACAGAAACTAGAGATAAATGTCTGAAAGTTCACCACACAAATGCTATCCACCGGTCACGAACGGTGACCTCCCCACACTTTAGGATGAAGCATTATCCTCGATGCTACTGCTGAAGCTTGGGATGGGGGTCAACAGTCGCGCCAGGCTGTGGCTGTGGCTCAGGCTCAAGCTGTGGTATTAGCTGTGAGTCCTCAGGGGGATGCTGAGCTTCTGTGGTGGCCTATGTCTCTGGTGGTGCCTCCTGCTGAGTCGGATCCTCAACATGCTCCTCCTCCTGATCCTGCTCGTCGGAGGCGGGAGAGTCTAGGAGCGGAGGTAGCTCAATACCCTGTGAGACAAACACCTAGTCTATGCGGTCGAGACGTCGCATGATACAATGCTCGCTGCACTCCAAGAAGCGAAACAGGCGCTGCACCAATAGGTATGTTGGCTCGGGTGCTGGTGGTGGTGGCAAGGATGCTGCGGCTGAAGTAGATGAGGGTCCTGCTGCTGCTACTGATGATGAAGGCTGAGCTGCCTCCACCACTCCTCTGGCTCGAGAACGGCGTCTGGGTGGAGGCTTCTCGTCCACCCATCCACCCCACGGAATAGTAACCTCCTTATCGTCATCATCTGGGGGTGGTGGTGTCACATCATCATCCTCCCACGAGACATCAGCTAGCTCAATCATGCTGGTGACCAGTGTAGAGAATGGTAAGAGGCCACGGATATGCGCACGCCACATACTCTGCCTGATCAGCTGGGGGAAGTCTACCTCCTTCCCCTCCATGACACAGTCGATAAAAACTAGCATATCCATTGGAATCTCTGAGAAGTGAGTGGTGGGCAAGACATAATTGGCGAATATATGCTGCCAAGTCTTAGCCTCTCTCGACAGATAAGTGAAAAGCATCCCCTTGGGCTTCTTGTTCCCAGAATCCATCACTCAAAGGGCGTCTGGTGTGGCAATCACGCACTTAAGTGCCTCATAATCAAAAGTCATGCGGTGGATAGCTACCTCTGCCTACTGATACGCGCCTGCGTCATCAGTACGAGGTCGGCAAAGCAATGCCTCCCCAATAGTGGCTTCGGTGATCAAGATCTCTCTACCCCTTAGAAGGACTGAATCAAGAGTGGGACGGAAGAAGTTGCAGTAGAATTCTCTCACCCACGAAGTGTTTATCCTCCCCAAATCTCTATCAACAAAGTCCAGGACCAACTCCAGAATACGGCTGTTGATGGCGCATCTCACATAATTGGGAAGGACTAGTTTCTTTTCAATATTCAGGTTCGTCTTCGGATATTTAGGGAAGCGAAGCTCACAGTAGAGGTTGGGGAACTTGATTGGGTCAGTGGATGGGAGTAGCTGATTCTCTACGTCCACATCATTCAGGGGATTCTTAGCATAATTAGCATAAGGTGAAGGGGTAGAGGCTTTGGAGCGCTTCCTCTTCTTTGAGATATTGGCTATAGCTTTTCCTTTGTCTGACATCCTGAAAAACAGTTATGATATGATATAAGCAATAAGCCAGGTATATATAAAGCACTCAAAGTAAGACATATTCATAACGTGAGTGAAGAAAAGAGAATTCTTAGAATGCATGTAGCAAAACTCGGAATTCAAACTAAGTCACAAGCCAAAAATTCAAACTATAATTACACAATGCTTATTTATTGAGCCTAAGAAATGCCATATTCAAAAGAATGCTTAAAAAGTTATGTTCAAAACAAAAGGAAGAAATCAGTTGGTTAATACAATTAGAATTAGAAATTAGTTCAAAAATCAGTGATATGACAGTTATCGGCTCAATTAAAAGAAGTGTACAAAACAGGGGTGCAAACATACTCACTACCATGAAATGCTAATAGTCATTGATGATGAAATATGATATTGCCAAAAAGCAACCAATATGAAAACAAGTCATCAATTAATGTAAGGATCACTAGGGTTATATGAATTGGTGTTGGTAAAATCAAAACTTTAATGAACAATGCACATAAATGAAATTCAAACACCAAATTTCAATGAGGCATGAAGGTCACAAGGTTGAGATAAGAGTTGAAAATTTTATGCACCACGTGACTAAAGGTAATTTGAGCATAGAGAAAATGAATCACATTAGCCACATAGGTAGAAGAAATTATCAACCTTGTGAAAGCAAGCAAATGGGGCTCAATTTCAAATGAGAACCAAGTTTATGGTCAATATAAAAATTTACTCGAACTATTCAATGTATAAAAGTAAGTTGACATCACAAGTAAGCAAAGAAAGTTATAAGCATGACCAAAACTTGTAGGGAAGCTCAATAAAATTTTCCAAATCCATTTAGCGAACAAGATTCTATTGACACAGAATTTCGTCAAATAGAAGCTTGTTGCATCAATTAAATTAATGTTAATTCATTAAATACGGTTAGAAAAAATTTGGCAGCATTTCAACAGTAAATTGGCTATTTTTCAAATTCAATCAATTCAGATTCTATATGAATAATTGACATTAAACACGCAGCAATCACATGTGAATTCATATGAAATGAACATTTAAGCCAATCGTGCAATAGCAAATCATCAAAAAATAATGTAAACTAAACCAACCAGCAACAAGCATCTATAAACAATTAAACAACCAGTAGCTATGAGCAAATAATGGCCGAAGTTATAGCACCAAGACAGTTCAGTAGCACTCTTTTCCTTGAATTCAACAACCATTCCAGAAGCAGCATGAATTCAAACAATTAAGCGTAATTGAGTTCAACAATGAAGTGCAATTCGGAAAAAAACTCAACAAGAACACAGCAATAATGAACAGCCAGGCAACAACATAAAGAAGAATAAATAAGTCAATGAAAACCATAGAAGCAGTAGCACTTTCAATCATCATCATTATTCAAAATAAACCTAAATCCACTATCCAGCTCAGGTTCTCTAATCACCTAATCAACTAACATGCATTTCTAACTAACTAAGCTAATTAACAAAATTAACATAAGGCAGTAAAGAAAATAGAACAGAGGAAAGACAGAGACCTAGAAGCAGAACAGAAGCAGAAATGGGAGATAGGGACAGAGGGAGGGAAGAAGCAGCAGGGCGATGACGCTACCCAGGAATGGTGGCGGCGCAGTGGAGCTCGCGACGGTGGGCGATGGTGATCGGTGAGACAGAGAGTAAAAGGTGGAGTGAGAAAGAGGGGGCGAGGGGAGACAAGACAGGGGTGAAGCAGCGAGAGTGAGAAAGAGAGGAAGGAAGAGAGATGAGGGCGAGGGCGGTGGCGATGGTGTCGCCGGAGGTGGTTGCAGCACTGGTTATGCAGGGAGATAAAAGGAAATGGAACGTTGGAGAAGAAAATAGGGTTGGGACGCGACTGCGCTAGGGCTTTCGCGTCCCTGGTTAAATGAGATTTTTGAATCCATGCGTGCGCGCACTGTGCGCATCTACGTGGGTGGGAAAATAAGGAAGTGATGCGGGGTCGTCACATGTGCCTGCACGCGGATGAGAGAATTGGGGATGGACATGGACGCGTGCCGTGTGCGTCCGCACGGGTGAGCTGGGCCAAAGGCATAAAATTGGCCCAGAGTTGGCATAACTCTTGGGTCTTTTTCCTAGATGATGAAAAACCGCATCGACGCGCATGCGCACTGTGCGCTTGCGCGTGGATGAGTTGAATTATGATAGGGTGCGGGAGCGCCAGGTGCGCCTATGTGTGGGTAGGGTAACGCAAAAAGGATGTGGACGCATACAGCGTGCGTCCGCGCGAGTTAAAGCACAGAGTTGGCCTAAAAATGGCACAACTCTCTGGTCCTTGGCCCAGAAAGTGCGAAACCTACAGCCGGCGTGCATGCGCGCTATCCGCTCGTGCGTAGCTTTTTTTTTTTTCAAGCAATTTGAGGAAACTTGCAATCCAAGCAAAAACTCAAATTCAAAGAATCATCCCTAGTTAAGGCATAGAATCTATAAACAGCTTAGCAAGCAAAACAAATATACTAAGGGGTAAGGAAACTATATACAATAGAACTCAATTCATTCATTCAGTATATCTACAAGAGAGTGGAAAGAGTTTACCATGGTGGGGTGTCTCCCACCAAGCACTTTTGGTTTAAGTCCTTAAGTTGGACATTTGGAAGGTTCCTTGTCAAGGTGGTTTATGCCGATATTCATCCTTGAACCTCCAAGAGTGCTTGTCCTTTAATTGGTTGTCAGAAGTTCCAACCATCTTCACCAAGCTTTTAACCTCTCCAAGATATGAGCTCCCAGAGTTGATTTCCATGGTGTGATCCAGGATCCCATATCTTATCTTCGCACCCATCTTCTAGTTGATCGCCTTGATTCCATCTGGGTGATGAGAAAGCCAAATTCTCATGAAAGCACCAAACTATCCTCCTAGACCCATTTAATTGGGCACTGCACCAATCCATGCTCTTCAATTTTGAGCTTCCAACCATAATGAGCCTAGATTTACAGTGCCAACCACCAAACATTCTCCTCTTGCGCTTAATTCTACAAAGCGCCCTAAGTTGGCCATCTGTTTCAAGCAAACCAAATTTAAGTGGGATTATAAAGCTGAGAGTTAGAAGTTTTACCCACTCAAATGATGGATTGGATGACAACCTAGGTGGGGGAGTTCCCAATGATCTTGACAAAGTATGCTCCACTCTCGTCCGTCCTCTTCTAGAGGTTCCCACCACTTGGCAAGGTTCTTCAAGTTCTATCTCTTGCCAAACTTCTTCAAGTTCACACTCTTCTTCACCAATTTCTTCTATCTCTTCCCCATCACTCTCATCATAGACAGGAGGTTTAGTGAAGTCTACCTCATCATCAATTCTAAGCACAGTGGGGAAGGACTCATGAAGCTCAAAAGGATCATATGTTGATTCAGAACCATCATAAATAGGAGGGCTTATTGCTTGGGACAATTCTTCCAATCCTTCATTCACCAATTGCCTTGGAAGTTGTACGTCCTCCGTAACATTGCTTTCTAATTCACTGGAAGAAGGCTCAACAAGATCATCAAGGGGATTGATCAATGTGGACAAAAAATCACTAATGATGGAATCCACTTCTTGATCAATTTCCTTCGGCTCTTTATCCACTTCTTCAACATCACTCTCCTCTTTAACATCCCTTCCAAACTTCATGGAAGAGGGCTCTTCAACTTGAGATTCCTTTATGTGCTCAATGTATCCTAAACATCTAACCACTACTTCCTTTTGTTCACTAATTTCTACCTCCTCCTCTTGTTGTACTTCTTGTTTTAACTCCTCCTCTTCTCCATGGAGCTTCAAGTTCACTCCCTCACCAAGCTCTTTGGTTGCTTCTCCGCATTCAACAATGGGAGCGCCTTGATCGCATAGGCTTAGGCGGGATGAGACCATGTTACTAATGGCTTCTACCATGATAGCCATTTTTGATCTTAACTCCGTAAACTTCTTTTCATCCTTCTCTTGTCGCCTTAAGATATGAGATTCAAGATTTCTCAACTCCAACATGGGGGCTTTATCGGGAGGTGATGGTGGAAGAGAGGGTTCATTGTTTGAGGGAAGGTTGTTATAATTGGAAGGTGGTTCATATTGGCGAAATTCTTGAGGTGGTGTGTATGGACCTTGTGGTTCATGGAAGTATTGGTGTTGGAAAGGTGGTGGGTTTAGATGTGATTCATATGGTAGTTGGTATGGTGGGTATGAGTTGGTGTCATATGGAGGTAAATGGTGATAGAAGGCTTGTGAGTAAGGTGGTTCAAAATTATGTTGCGGAGGGGGTTCATATGCATGTGGTGGTTGTGGTTGACAATCACAATAAGGGTCATCACACACATTGGATTGGTATGCATTAGGATTAGGATTATACTCATAAGAGTTCGGAGGGGGTTGTCCATAAGCTTGGGGCTCCTCCCATCTTTGATTTCCAAATCCTTGATACACATCCTCATTGAAGCTTCCATTTCCTACAACATAGTTTGAACTACACTCAGAGCCAAAAGGATGAGAATTCATGGTGACAAGATAAGACAGAAATAAAACTAACAAGTAACAAAGAAAACAAAGTCCTACAAATAGAAAAAGCCAACAAACAAACCAAAAATCAAGCTATTCACAATATATATAATAGCCAATAACATAGTACCATTGCAATCCCCAGCAACGGCGCCATTTTGATAGATGGTCTTTGCTCGATGGTCCAGATTTTCTTCTTATAGAAAGAATTACTTCGTTGTAAGCATAGCTCCAAACCAACCAACAATTCCCACATAAAAAAAATTTGAGTTGTCACAAGTACAAACCCAAATGAAAATTTACCGAAGTATTTAGACTCAGGGTCATCTCCCTAGGAATTGCAATGAAGTGTATGCGTATTGGCTATGAGAATGCAAGGCGGGGTTTGATTAAAAAGAGGACAAGAAATTAAATGAGCAAGAATTTAAATGACAAAACGCGTAAATCAAGCAAGTAAGGAAGATAACAGACTCTTGGCTAAGACTTAGGTAATTGAGATCACTATCCTGGTCAACAATCCAAATATTGATAATTATGCGGAACCAAGCTCATTAGGTCTACTCACTAAGCCTTAAGTACGTAATGTCTACTCCTAGGCTTGGAGTACGTCAAATGGCTTGATCAACATCAATCCATAAGTCCCAACCTAGCTACTAATTGACTTAGTAGTAGGCTAGAGTCAATGGTTATCAAATTGATCCCCAAGGGTTCTGGAATTACCAATTCAATGAAGCCCAAGGACTCAAGATCACTCAATCCCCTTAGCCTATACCAAGGGTCAAGAGAACTACTCAAAAATTATAGAAAGCATTATATCAAACACTTAATGTGCAATAAAAGTAAACATCACAAAATGCTAAAATTAAAGAGACCCATAACTTTCATAGGTGAGAAATCAATAATAGTAAGCAAGATCAACATAAAAGAAACATAGACACATGAAATTGCATTAAAAGAAAATTAGATCTAGCAATGTTCATCAACATATAAGATAGCCAAATGAGAATTTAACATTACAACTAGGAAAGACAAGATGTAGAAGTGAGAAATTGTAAAAGAAACAAGATGAGATCAAGTAATTAATTCAAGATCCAAGACATTGTAACCTAATCCTAACCTAATTCTAGAGAGAAGAGGGAGCTTCTCTCTCTAAAAAACTAACTAAAGGCTCATGTTGACTAACTAATTGCTCCCCCTTTGCTTGGACTTCAATTCTGTATGAAATACACTCAAAAACAAGTTGGATTTGGGCCTGGGCAGCTCAGAAATTGCCCCCAGCATTTTACCTTTAAGTGGGTCACGTGTGAGTATCGGCTCGTACACGCCATGTGCGCATGCGCGTCGATTGGCTATTTCCTCATCCACACATACGTGCCTTGTGCGCGTGCGCGTCACCATGCGACATCATTTCTACGCGCGCGTGCCTTGTACGCTTGTGCGCGCATTGAAGCATTCCCAATCTTTGTTTCTTCATGCATTCCCAACTTTGTATGCTTTTCTCCTCATTTCTCCAATCCGATACTTGCCTTATGAACCTGAAATCACTCAACAAACACGTCAAGGCATCGAATGGAATTAAAGTGAGTTAAAATCACCAATTTAAGGGCCTAAAAGGATGTTTTCATACTTAAGCAAAATTCAAGGGAGAATTACAAAACTATGCTATTTCATTGAATAAATGTGGAAAAAGGTGATAAAATCCCCTAAAATAAGCACAAGATAAACCACGAAATCGGGATTTATCAATGCACAAAATAGAGTTTTGGAAGAAATGGCAGCGACGCGGACGCATGGACGACGTGGACGCGTGTCTAGCACAAAACGCAAGCGACGCGCACGCATAGACGACGCGAACGCGCGCCTAGCAAAAAGCACGAGCGACGTGTATGCGTTACTGATGCATACGCATGGCAAGGAAAATCTCCAATTGACGCGCACGTGTGACCCACGCACACGCGTGACGGACGCCACGTGCAGGAAATTACAGAAAATGCCCTCAGCAATTTTTGGACCTCTTTTCGGCCCGAATCTAAGCCCAGAAACACAGAATAGAGGCTGGAGAATGAGGGAATATAATCATTCATTCATCGTTAATTCAAAATACATAATTTTGAGGTTTTAGATGTAGTTTTAGAGAGAGAGAGACTCTCTCCTCTCTCTTAGGTTTTAGAATTAGGATTTCTCTTAGTTTATGGTTATTTTTTCATTCCAGGTTCAATGTTCCTTTAATTTATGTTTCTCTTCTACTTTTATTTATTCTAATGCTTTTACTTGTTAATTACTTATTTAGCCAAATTGGCTTATGAACTCTTCATGTTAGATTTGAATATTCTATTTAATGTAATTTGAGGTATTTCAGATTTATGATTGTTTTCTTCTATTTATGATATAAATAATTTAGATTTTTCCCCCTTTGCTCTGGTTGAGTAATTGGTGACACTTGAGTTGTCAAACTCAGTGGTTGATTGAAACTTGGGAAGTGCTGATTGATTTGGATCCCTCTAAAGCTAGTCTTTCCATAGGAGTTGACTAGGACTTGAGGAATCAAGTTAATTAGTCCACTTGACTTTCCTTTATTTAGTAAGGGTTAACTAAGTGGGAGCAATAACAATTCTCATCACACCTGATAAGGATAACTAGGATGGGATTTCCAGTTCTCATACCTTGTCAAGAGTTTTTATAGTTAGTTTGTTTCCATTTCCATTTACTATTGTTGCTTCTTATCTTAAAAAACCCAAAAAGATACTTTTTCCATAACCAATAATAAACACACCTCCCTGCAATTCCTTGAGAGACGACCCGAGGTTTAAATACTTTGGTTATAAATTTTATTGGGTTTGCTTAAGTAACAACCAAAACTTTTGTACTAAAGGATTCTCTGTTTAGAAGCTATACTTACAACGTAATTATTTTTATAAAATTCTTTACCGGCAAAAAACCCGTTTGCCAAAAATGGCGCCGTTACCGAGGAATTGCAATTGTGTGCCTTATTATTGGTTACTGTAAATATTTTCTTTTGCTTGTTTATTTGTTTTTATTTTTGTTTTTAATTTTTATTAGTTACTATGAGTTCTCACCCCCGTCGCTTTGAGTTTGGTTCTAATGTTGTTGAAAGGAATAGAAGCTATAACAGGAACATGCGTCAAGGTCGAAACAATCACAGATGAAAGGAGCCACGAGGATCTGATCAACCCTTTTGGCAACAACACCTTCCAAGATACCATGGACAACGACCATTCTACAATGCATGCCAAGCTAATAATTATGGTGGACCCTCTCGTGACAAACCACCTCTACCAAATTACTATGGTCAAGAGCCATTCCGAGGTGCGTACCAAGATGATAGATATGGTGGACTCCCTTGTAGTTACCAACAAGCCCCATCATATGCCTATGAATCACCTCCTCAACATAGTTTTGAACCGCCATACTCACAAGCCAAGGTTTGAGATCCTATAATTCAGTCTGATAATCAACACCCCTGGAGCTTGAAAACCATCTTTAACTTGCTCAAAGGCTTTACGTGCGTAGTTTGGGACCCTGGAGGCTATTGGAATTGCAAACATTGGTGGACATTCCTAGATGAGTTCGAGCACAAGCCACTATAACAGGAAGCTCTTCAAATGTCCAACTTAAGGACTTTGACTAAAAGTGCTTGGTGGGAGACAACCCACCGTGGTATGATTATTTCTTTTCAATTTTAATTTTATTTCGTTTTGTTTGTTTTTAGTTTCATTGTATTTTATTTTAAGTTATTTTGCCTACAATCATTCGTAACATCCGCATCAGCATACGCATCTTGCATTTTTCGTATTAAGAAAATAAAAAAATCACACCACGCATGCGCATGGGCCACGCGTGGGCGTCGATTCCAAATCGGCGTATCAATCCAACGCCTAGAAAGTTGGGCTGGAATCGTGTGGCTGGTATGCGTTAGGCATAATTTGGGCCACGCATACGCGTCAACCACGCGTACGCATCATTTTCATTTACACACACCATGCGTAATCGTGGGCGACGCGTACGCGTCGCGTAAAAATTTTGCCCTCCCTAATTGAAACAGAGTGTTGCGCCAAAACGACGCTGGAATTGTGCGTTTAGCACAATTCTAGGCGACGCGTACGCATGTCTCACGCATACGCGTCATTTCCATTATCCCTCATTCACGCGTTCGCGTCAATGACACTTCCGCGTCGTTGCACTTCTTCTTCATCCACGCTTTCGCCTGACGCGTGGATTTGAATTCACTTAACCCCCGACGCGGAAACCCTAACCCAACGTCGCCCCTTTTTCTCCCCCTTCCCTTACAGTCTTCTCCTCTCCCCCTCTACAACCACCTAACCACCACCACCGAACCAGCCACCGCGCCGCCGCCATCTCTATCCCTCACCACAACGCCC